>NW_016913695.1:258923-286380 GCF_001483705.2 Eufriesea mexicana | reverse complement strand
ACCCCCAAAAAAAAGGGGGGGGGGGGAAGATAGAAAACGGGTATTAATGGAATTAAGGTGGCAGACCGGTATGTAATTTTCAAAAAATCGATTTTTTTGTTTTTAAAAAATTCTCCGTTCAGTGCCAACTGTGCAAAAATTCCAAAATTCGAAAAATTAGCGCCATTACAGTTTCCATCTGTTGGCGCGAATTTCTTCGAACTTGTTTAAAGCTCTAAATTTATTAACTGTGGTTAGTGCGATAGCCATATTGTTTGCCTTTATTCGCCATATTTTTTCATCCTTCGCAGATTTTTTCTTCGCGCTGTATCCTGTCCACCATCGGGATCCGCTCCATTTTGCGGATAGCTATTTCGTGATTTTTTTCCGGACATTTCTGTTGCGGTATCTTTTGTCTGAATTTTTTTATGAGTATTTTAAGGTTGAAAGTAAAGTCTGTGAAAAATTTACACGGCTACTTACATCCAATTCTTTTTTACGAATTTCTAAAGAACTGTTATGATAGAGGTTATGTCACACTGGTCTGCCCCCTTAAATGTCCAATTTATAAACGAACCGGTATATGAAAACAGTAAAAAAAAAGAAAGAAAAATAATGTCGAAGTAGATGGTTGACCTTCCTGTCCTTAATTAACGACGCAGTTAATTTCTGCGTGGGGACACACCTTGCTTTAGTTTTCTCCCCCACGGGTCGCGTTCAATTTCGCTTAATGCAACTCGAGACACGCGATGCTAATGAAATAATATCCTTCTAATGCGTTTGTTCCGCGTTATTCGAGAAAACGACATCACGAATATGCTTGATTAACGTGAATGAACAACGACACGCGAAAATCCTGAAGATTATCGTGATAATATAATAACATACTTAATGCACTTAGATGACTCGTTAATAATACTTGTCAAACCTAACCTAACCTAACCTAACCTAACTGCGCATTTCCTAAATTTTTATTTAAAATTCTGTACTCGACGTTATCGTTTCTACTACTGCTTTCCGCCATTTTTCTTCTTATATGCGTATAATTAATTTTTAAACGATAACGATATTCCTTAATTTTTTCATCTATCGGTTATTTCATCGGTTGCGGTACATTTAGTGTTAATTACGACGATAAGAAATTCGTGCAATCCTCGTGGATATTAATTCTTTCCACTCGTATGCCTCCATATAGTCGCTATCCTAACTTTTGTTATCATATATATATTAAATTTGTGAATTTTTCTAATTTTTTCTACTAAACCGAAAAATTAAATTGTAATACGTTCCCATAAAAATATTTTCATTCTTATCGAATATGAAAAGAAATTCCGAGTTGATTGGTAGCCTTCTCAAATATAAATACGAGTGTAAAGGGTGAACTCACGAAATAAGTAAGACTAAATAATAAAAGCTAAAGGAAGTTTGTTCAATTTCTGACTATTCTTGTGGAATAATTGGGAACGAAATTATGGGAGTCACAAACGCTAAATGATACGTATATTTCGTCACGATCGAAATGGCCGCCATATTGCTCGGCGTACCTAACCTCTCTGCCGTTTCGAGAAATCCGATCGCAGATAAGGGATACGAGGCTCAACGAGATAAAGATGAATTACGAATCGAAATTAGAGAAGAGACAGGGAACAGTGAACGATGCGGAATTCGCATTTGGAAATTCGGTAACCTTGAAACACGTCGCGGAATAGCGAACGCGCGAAAACCGAGGCGAGGCCTTATCTAAACGTCTCAATGCTAGCCAGCAGCAGAAGCAGCTCGCGAGTTTATCGAGCGTACAATGGTATAATTAATGGGGTCGTTCGTTTTCCATAACCGCGATCGTTTCTCGTACAACGGGCCTTTTGTGCCGGCCGATATCGATATCTGGCAGAAACCGACTGGAAACACGCACGGTACTCGCGATCCCGCGGCCGAAAATAACCGGCAAGAGTCACATTTTTCTTCTTCTCTCCCTTTTCATCCTCTCTTTCTTCCCTTTCCGCCATAATAACCTATCTGTTATCGGCTATCGTCCTTGAGGTTCCACGTCGGAGTCTAAGGTAGGTCGAGGGAAGCTGTCTTTAGCGTAGAAAAATCATCTCAGAATTTGGATTCGAATATCTTTTTATTTGTATTTTTATTCATATTTTATTCGTAAAATTTGTGAATTTTTCAGGAAGAAGCGAAGACCGAGTTATATACGAATCGCCCGTTTGTCAAATCGATTAAATTTAAAAATCACGAAGATTTATAACAATTCGAGAAGATAATTGTTGAATAATTATGTTAGAATGTGGACGATTCATATCTTGAAAAAGATTCTGTAAGT
Source organism: Eufriesea mexicana (assembly GCF_001483705.2). Lineage (NCBI taxonomy): Eukaryota > Metazoa > Arthropoda > Insecta > Hymenoptera > Apidae > Eufriesea > Eufriesea mexicana. The sequence goes on along the minus strand of NW_016913695.1, from coordinate 284,072 downwards.
TAGCAAAAGAACGGATACTCGTGATTCAAAATGGCGATACCGCGATCTTCTCCGCAACTATTTATCATTTACTATTAAAAAAGGAAAAGAAGAGATATTGTGCAGATATTTCGTTTACACAGAACGAAGAAGAAGGGAATCGATAATGGTACAAGAAGATGGTTCTCAACCTTGTCCTTATCAAAGCTGAATAAACTGTTTTATTCTCTAGGAATTTGTTACTAAAAGTCGACAAAATGGTCTGGAATTTACATCTAATTTTTGCATATTCTCAGTGATGGATCAAAGAAAGTTCAAATGTTAGATGATACGAAGAAACGCCATAATTTTAGGCAAGGAATTTTGCATAAATATAATTGCCTTCGTTATTCTACTATATTTACTGCGCTATAATTCACATAAAAGTTACAGATACTCGTATGAATAATTGAGAATTTTCGAACTTTCTTTTGCCCGCCATTGTAGCTGTCTAAATAAGCAGAGTTAATCGTAGTAATGGAAAAACGAGTAAATGGTTCAAGTAAATGCAAATATCGGGCGCGTTTAGGGTGAATAGACGTACGAGGAGGAATGACGCGTCGAAATCGAAGCGATGGTGGAGTTATGGGGGAATGGAAGGCTTCACGGTCTCGCTGGGGCACGAAGGCTCTGAAAATAACCGGGCACGGGGTAAACTTTCATTTTCTCCCTCGTGCCTCTGTGCGTGCACCGTTTTCCGTGAAAACCGCGGACAAATAAACGCGCTGTTAAGAATAGAAGAACACCATAGCCAAAGGGGTCGTTTCCGCGTTCGCAACACGTGGTTTCCATCCCAAACTCATAACGTGACGTCTACATGAACCTTTTCAAAGGGTTGAATCGGTACAAGTTTTATCTTTCCGTTGGAAGAAGATCGAGGTTCATGGAAACTAGACTTTAGACCTTCCAGTGAATATTTCTACATTCTTCGCAGCTCTTTCAAGTTCTAGTACGTTCTTGGAAGCTCTTAGAAGTTCTTTCGAGGATACTTGGAACTTATTATAACAAATAACTTCGAATTTCCAGCGTGTAATTGAAAACAGAGCTTTACGCGGGTCTATTTAAACGCTAGAACCAATATACTGAACATAACTCGCGTTATTCGAACTGGAATAATGAAAATAAAACGGTATGCATAATCGGCATTAATTTCTAAAGAAAGTAAGCACATATTTTCGGCCATTGCAAAATTAAAAGGTCCGAAACAAGATATTTCGACTCCTCCGGTAGCTCCAGCGATAAACATTCGAGAAAATTTGAGGTTATGTATCTTCCAGGTGCTGGTTTTGATTTAATACACAGAACTGGGAGAAAACTAGTGTTTTACCAAATATTTTCCACTAGATCTATCAACCTATAAAGTGTATCTAAATAAAAAATAATTTATATCTCAATATGTCCGAATAAAAGTCACTAGAAATTCTATCAAAGGTACTAACACATTTTCTCTAGTTTGAAAAATAAAAGATCGAAAACCCGTAATTTTGACGGGTTTGGTAGTTCTCTGGTAGTCAAGAAGAAGTTTCCTTTTTAGATATAAGAGGTTAGGGTTGTGGCGTCGATCGAAAACCTTCCTTCCCGTACTTGGTTCCCGTGGCCGCCATGTTGGTGGCACTTGCGTTCGCTACGTGACGCGCGTGGCTTCCGTTTTCGGCATATCCGGCCTTCCACCGAATTAATAGTCGCGAACGATTAAAGTCTCGGGCCGTTATGTGTGCTTCTCGTAACACGATCCTGGCCTGCGCGACAGGAAGCACTATAACGGACGTATTCGGAAAATATAATGCCGCCATCGAGTTCTGGAATCGATGTCTCCTCGATTTCTCTTCTCAGGAAAAGTGCGTCCTCTGCACTCTATTGCAAATCCCATCGAAATTTTGCTACCTTCATGTCTATCCTTTTCTCAGAGTACCTCTAAGAGTATATCGATATATCGAAAACTTGCTTCGCAACCGATTCTAGTTTTTCCCATTTATAAAATAAATATTTTTATTCCTCTGTGTTCTTCAGGTTTGGGTTTCTTTCTCGTGAACTTTTGTCTATGCAACGATTAATAGGGTGTTTTGTAAGTTTTTTAAGATCGGAAATGGGATCTAATGGGGGACCTAAATGGCGTTGATTGCTACAACCGTGCGAGTTTGTTACACTCCGGCCATCAAACAGGAAGAAATCAGACCCCTTAATGCACCTCTTAATATACTTTCGTCCAAACAGACCGGCTATTCTCGTTCTTCGAGATCTCTGAATTACCTCAGCCACCCACGCTTCATTTTTACTTCTGTTTACAAAGCTTCGATCTCGTCTTTGGGACAAGAAGAAGAACGAGTAAGTACATTTATGTGGGTCAATTCGCAGGCCAAAGTGATTAACTTCGAAGGTTAGCCGTCTGTGAACATTCGATTGGTGTTTAATTTTCTATACCAGGAATAAATTTCTTTTCTTCGTTTTAGAAAGGGGGTAATCAGTTTAATTATCTTCGATTATTTACCCCCTTGCACTATTACTACGAGTCTAGCTCGTCAGATTCTCGTACTGAATCACTTAAAACGCGAGTTACTTTCGTCACGCAAGAAAAATTATGCTTAACGAGTCTGAACGCGGATGAAATTCGTATGAATTTCAAACACTTGCACAGTTTTGTCTCAAATGAAATAAATACATCGCGATTGAGGTGAAATCCTATTTTCTATCATTAAATCGTAGTATAGAGGGTTATTTATTACAGAAATGATAAAAAGATATTTATCGCGAATCGAAAAATCAGAATTTGGCATTCGGATCCCAAATTTGAAAAAAAAAAAGAAAAAAGAACACTTTTGAACAATTTTCTATTATTAACTCGTACTATAGGGGGGTTCTAACCTAAAAACCGAAACTAATGGAAAATCAGAATTCGAAATTCCACTACCAATTATCTAAGTTTCCAAAAAGGAAAGAAAAAGGAAAAATCGCGAAATCGAACACTTTTACGCCATTCCCTATTACTAAATCGTACCATAGGGAGATTCTAACCTAAAAATCGAAAGTAATCGAAAAATCAGAATTCGAAATTCCACTTCCAGCTATCTAGGTTTGCAAAAATAAAAGGAAAAAATAGTAAAAAGGGAGAGAAATTGCCATGCCAAATATTTCGGCGAAAGTGAACTCTCGGCTCCTAAGCCGCGATACTCTTCGCGGATGCGAAAAGAAGAGAGATAGAAGTGGAAAGACACGGGAGTACATAAATTACGAGCAAAACGAGACACTCACGCGTGATGTTGGACAAATCCAAGAAGGTCGGCCGGTTCCGTCGCCGCGACCGGGGCGTTTCGCACGTGTTCGCCATATTTTTCTGCGGGACCAACTTCTCCGCCATTTCGTTCACCCGGTTCCTTGCTCGCGCGTGCCGTTTCACCCTTCGGATATTCGAATTCGGTACTCGAATCCGCGTGTTTACCACCGATTCGCGTTCTCTTTCATGGCCGATGAAAACCAGGTCCGAGCGATCGATGGATCCGGTAGATCGGATCGAACGACACCTTCGATTTATCGCCGACGACTGACCGGTTCGCCAGGATCGATTCGATACGTGGAATGACCATCGTCGAATTCGAACCGTTACCCCCACTCCCGCGCCTCGTTCGCGTCATTGTTTTCACGTACGGACTCAGAAATTAGACGATGCCCATAATTAAGATGCGACGAGCGTGGAATGCTAAACGGATCTTCTTCGTTTGTTTTGGATCCCATCGTGATACCGAGACAAAATTCTACGGAGGAATCCTGGGGATGCGGGCCCCTTTTTCCTCTCGCGTCTACACCCCTGACCAGATATGGCTGGACACTTACCAGTTTTAACGAATAATTGATACCTTATTTAGTCTCATAATTCCCGTAGATGAAAATGGCGTTAGAACATTAAGAACATTACCTTTTTCTAATGGAAGACAGGGATACTTAATTTTAATAATAATTGCGAACAGAAATAAGTTGCGAATTTAGTATAGAGGAACTATAGGGTATACATTATATAGTATAATGAGCAAAGAAAAATAAAGTACCCCGAGAACAAAATTTTTTTGATTTTGAAATTCAGAGTCAATCTCATTTCGAAGTTTCGAGGATAGGAAATTTTTCTCAAAGATAAATATATTACAATTCGAGAAAATCTCAAACAATACAACATAAAATAAAATAGAAAATATAAATATATTGTCTATTTAATATATATCGTATAATTTATAATTACAATTCTAGTAAGAGAATTTCTATTGAAAAAGGAACAAATATCCAGCATGAGAGCTGAGAAAGCCCCATAACAAATAAATGCTTAATCCTATACAGCCAAAGTGCTTATTCGAAATTACTCGTTCGACGATGAGGGACCTCAGAATCCCCTATGCACGACAGAGGATCGTGGAGAGAAGAAAAGGCCGGGACAGCGCAAAGATGGTGGCAGCTGGCTGCCATTTGTATTCGGCGCGGCGCTCGGGGCCCCAGCATGCGATTAGCATACTGCATATCCTGCGCATCGGGTGCATCAGGACGACAACACGCTTTCGAATGCACGAAAATGTCTGCGTCGGGGAATTCACGAAGGACGTTTTATAAATAATTTCCACGAATTCTCAGATTTCAACCCCCGTTCGCGCCGTTTGTCCTTCGTCGGGCCAAACCACGAACCAAAAAACAACAAGAGCTCCAACTCGGTTGCAAAACGAGGAACACGAGTGTCCCGTTCGCGCGCACTTTCGCGACGTGCTTTCGATTAATGACGTTTCAGAACCGACTATACATTTTTCATCGGCACGGCCCAACGTCACGGTAGGTTCATTAGAATTTTTAATCGGCCCATTGTTGCGCATGCCGACGTCCGACGCTTTTAAACGCGCCCTTAAAACGATATATGGAACACTGGAGCACATTTGTAAACAATACGGTGGGTCGGTTATGGTCGCGAGGAATTTTCCTCGAAGGAAAGCGCGAATGGTTAATCTCGTACTCTCCATTATTATAAAGATAAATGCAATATTACCGAAGTACTCGATGCTTCGTTTCGCGTAGTGGTTCTCCTCCTTGATCTTCATCTTCCCTCGGTATCTCTCTCACAACAATTATTGGTCGTCGAGAAGGTGGATTTTCAACGCGAACATGTAGTATCGATCATTTTGCACCGCGGTATAAACTCGTCGCCTTAAATTTTGCACGAATTTCGTACGTCACTGTCGAGGTTCGCTCGGCACGTTCCACTCGATGTAGAATACCAATGATTTTCGATAGCGGGAGAAGTAATAAATCGTGGAGGGAAGAGAGAGAAAGAGAGGAAGAAGTCGGAGGAACGGACGAAATATGGTAATAGAAGAAAAAACAACGTCCGGCTGGAGCGCGGCGCGCCTCGTCACTGAACATCTCTCGAGGGTTGATTCCGGAGATGCATTCGGGGAACTCCGTGGATCGCGCGCATGCGCGGTAGGCTGCGCCTGGATCTGCGCAGACGCCGCGTTCAAATATTTCGGGAATCCACGTGGTCGCTCGTGTGAGAGTCGCGGCACGCGACGCGAAACATTAACGACCCATCAATTTCGCGAGAATTACAAGGTAGGAATATCCCCGGGCTGTAATATAATTTACATTTTGCATGGGAAAAGGAATTATTCCGTATTACGGAATTAAGCGTGCATGATACACGGCGCGATAACAAAGAGAATAATGTTCAGTTTCCTAACCTATCTTTTACCGTGTTTTTATTTGCACGAGATTATATATTTGGCACGGGGTGCAGCGGATTTGTTTATTTTCATTGCCAGAGACGATCGGTATCGTTTAATTAGCTGGAATTACGAAGAACGAGCCGTCGTTAGACGGTGAGAGATCGGCGCCGCGTTTCGAAAATGGTAGTCGATAACGATCGTGCTTTGTCGACTCGGGGTGGCTTAATTAAACATTAATTGACTTAATTAAGGAAGAACCACGCGAGCATTCCGGGACGTGTATCGCTTTACAAGGCGACTGTTCTTCCAATGAAACCCGTGTACTGTTTAGGTTGCAATTGTTGCACGCTCATGCGTTCGGGTGTAGCTCGTTATCATCTGAGATACGGGGAAACCCGCGCATCCTAAATAAATACTAATAATTTCAGCCAGCGAGAACATGATAATCGCGTGGCAAACATCCTTCCCGAATTACTGCTGGACATTCTTATTATTAGTGGTAGATGCATACGTTGCAATACATATCGTACGATAAAACTTGAATACAAAATTACGAATGCCCAAGATCATTCCCTTGATACCAAGAATCGCAGACTTTTAATTTCATACAGTCGTTCACCCTCGTCCCTGGAACGTGAATTCGCTTAATTAATATCCGCTCACGAAACGTTTATTTATCAATCCCTACGTGATACAACTACCGACGATAAATTTACCCAATGTCCACTGTAGTCAAACTGCGAACCTGACCCTTTAACGATATGACAAGCAATATAATACACGTGGTAAGAAAATATTCCACAATTATATCGGCAACGTTAGAAAATAACTCGACGATATGTACAATGTTTACGATAAACACTTGTTGTAGATACGAGCCGCGGTGGCGCTAGTGAGTTAAACGGGAAATCGCCTTAAGGCTGTCGAAACGCTTATTCGTGAAAGGATTAATGAAATAAAAAATAAGAAAGGGAAATTATCGATTCTTCTGTTATTCGTACTATATGTTTGTACGACGTTGGTGTATTTTTCACGATGTTCATATCGATGATTTATCTCTGTACTCCTATGTTACCGTGGATGAAAAAAATTTTCCACAAGAAACTCGTAAAATTCTTTCACCCTTGAGTCATATCGGATTTAACAACATGGGATAAGTATCTTTATTCTTTTTTCTCTTTTTCTCTCTAATTTCCTTTTTCTTGCCTCAAATTAAGTTCTCGTCGAGGCACTTGACACCGAGCCACAAAGAGTCCCCACATGTGGAGAGTTCACGGGGAACCACGATCGTCGGTGATTTTCTCGACGAAAAACCTTGAACAGGGCGTCCATTCACGAAGAAATCGAAATTCCAGCGAGTCGCGTTTAGGCGGCGCCCTTTTATACGCTCCTATTTCCGTTCCCGCTGCAAACCGTCGGCTAGGAGCTTCCACAACGCGGTACTACGTTTTTTCTTCGCGCAATAAACCTTTCCACGTGGCGATTGTCCACCATTGACGAAAAAACGAACGTTTTTGCCCATAATTTCGCGTTTCGATAAATTTCCAGCGAAAATTGGGAATATTTTTCAAGTCAGGAAAAGTCCTAGGAAAAATTATTTATTTATTTCTAATTCCCCTTACTAGTAATCGTATTTCATTTATTCGTATCTCGAGCAACAAATTTGGGAGAGAATTTCCAAATATTTCCAAGAAAATATTAATTTATTTCTTTATCCAGATTTCTGTCAACGACAATTTTCTAAGTAATTCCTGGTTGTATCTTACTAACGATAAGTCTCAAGTATACTCAACTAGGGTAGAGAAAAATCCAACTTGAGATTGACCGAAATAAATTAATATTCCCATACGAATTTAATTAATATTCTCATTTCTTATTTATTTTCAAGGATTTATTTTCAAGCAATTTACGTAAATGCCAATTTTAAATGGAAAAAGGAAGCAACGTTAATTTTATTTATAATTATGGAGGAAAGAAAATGGTGCGAGTGTTTGGACAGGATGGAGAGGCAATAAAAACAAACGAGAAGAAATTTGTTGCGAGGGAAACAGTCACAAAGGGAGATGCAGCAGAGTTATGATAAAGGGTTTCATTTCACAAGGATTCCGGCAGGTTTTTAAAGGACACCAATTACAGTATATCGCTTCCGTTGGAAAGCGTTTCCTCCCATAGAAAACGAGCGAAGAGGTCGCCCAGAGCATATTCCATGAGTGGAATAACAAGGAACGGGAAAATAATTGCTTCCAGGTACTACTTGCAGCGGAAGCGACAGCAAGCTTTATTCCTTTAAAACACGATTCATCTCTACCCACTGGATACACATAGCTTTGAACGCTGTTCAACGAAATCCCGAGGAAGTTGCCGTGGAAGAAATTACCTGCGATTTACCTGATCTCTTTATCATCCGATACTTTCAACGAGGACACGTTAATCAAAGACGTCAGTTCCTTGGCACGTCTTCATTTTTCCTTTCGTTTTTCCCTTTGATTCGAGAAACATTCATAGCAAGATTTCGCTACGAATTCCGTATTATTCAAATAAATTAGTTACTTTTAATCTAATCTAGCGCATTTTTCACTCGATGCTACTACTACAAGAGAACAGGCTTTTTAAGGGAGTGAGATTTGTCAGACATGACAGACAGTTCGTTCTTTCTCCATTCCAGAGCGAAAGGAAGAAATTTTTAATCAGAGAAGAAAATTATTTATAGTTTAATTTGCTGGATTTATGGACGTGAATTTTTATGGGAAATGGTTAGACAGCTTCTTTGTAAAATTGCAAGCTTTCACAGTTCTTGCTACTCGATGTAACAGTAAGGACAATTTAAAGCAAGATAAGATAAAACGAAACGTCGTATCATCTAAGCCAATTTATTTATTACTAGACATAAACTAGACTTCTAACCAAATCTAATCTATTTATAACCAAATATTCCCTAGGAGAAGAGGAGAGTCCTAAAATTTTCCTCTTGACTTCCTCCTCTCGAAATTGAAGATACACCTAGGCTTATACAAGAGAAAGGCAAAATTCGTGTTTCTCCAAGCAGATATTTGATCGATAGGAAAGGAAAATTTACTAGATTGCAGCCTAATCTAATCTGTCATCGGGCACTTCCCGCGAGGAGGGTGTGTGTACACACGAAAGCTGATGAAGTCAGAGTTTTCGGGCATGGGATCCTCTCTTTCCTGGCCTGTTCTATGCAAAGAGTATCTAGGACAGGCCTGCGGTTGTTACCTTGAACTTAGATAAGCGGTCCATGGCTCGGTTATAATTTGACGAGCGTTTAACGTGCGTTCAGCAGCGACGGCTGTCGGACGAATATTTTATTTGACAGTCTAAACGCGATAGTAATCCGGTTACGGCCGCTGCTCGACCCTCGCGTAACCCCCTAACTGAGAAATTGGGCCTCTCCAATTAGGGAACGGACGCGGAGGGAGCGTGCGGGCCGGCCGAGTGACCGAGCAGAGAATAATCGTCTTAAGGTCCCGGAGCACGGCTCCGCGGCGTCTTGCTGCGCGTGTCGTGCATAGAAAGTGGTCCTATGTCGCGGGTGCCGAGTCGCGTCCGATGTTGAGGTACGGAGAGTTAATGGTTTGGGTTGAGATTGATAGCGGAGAGTGGAGAAGGATGGACGTTTATGGGATGGATAATTTGTTTGTCGCGCTGGTAGCTGGGAATCGGCTGATAAATGGAGTATTATGTCGAGGGAACGGAATTTTAAAGCGACATTGAGGTAGGGTAGTATTGCGCGAGCGTGGCGTAGCGGTGATGCTAAGGTAAGGTGATGGTAAGGTAGGCTGTTATGTCACGTGGTGATATATTGGCGTGGAAGTATGTTATCGCTGCGACGCGTCGGGGCTGCGATATGAATTGCGCGTTATTGGATTTGTGTGGTATCGTGGTTGTATAATGCCATGTTCGGAGAACATGTTCGGAGGGAGGGTAGTACATTAGCGTAGTAGAGTGATTCCGCGGGGTCCATTTTGAAATCGTTCTAATGTGGATCTCTGTTTTTTTCTCGTTTAAAATAGATGTCGATCACGTTGCACATGTAGGTGGTTTCTCATTTGTGTGCGCAGGATGGCGGTGTGGAGAGCCCTGCGTACTTCGTGGGACTAATGTAGTGTGTTTGGTTAGTACTACGTTTGGATGGTACTACGTTTGCATAGTACAACGTTTGCATAGTACAGCGCTTGCATAGTACAACGTTTGCACAGTACAGCGCTTGCATAGTACAACGTTTGCATAGTACTACGTTTGGAAGATACTACGTCTGCATAGTGCTACGTTTGAAAATTACTACGTTTGCATGGTACAACTTTTGCATAGTACTACGTTAGAAAAATACTACGTTTGCATAGTACTACGTGTGAAAAATACTACGTTTGCATAGTATTACTTTTGAAAAATACTACGTTTGCATGGTACAACTTTTGCATAGTAGAGAGTTTGTAGGGTACTGCATTTGCATAGTACTACGTTAGAAAAATACTACGTTTGCATAGTACTACGTGTGAAAAATACTACGTTTGCATAGTATTACTTTTGAAAAATACTACGTTTGCATAGTACAACGTTTGCATAGTACTACGTTTGCATAATACTACGTGTGAAAAATACTACGTTTGCATAGTACTACGTGTGAAAAATACTACGTTTGCATAATACTACGTGTGAAAAATATTATGTTTGCATAGTATTACGCTTGAAAATTACTACGTTTTAATAGCACTACATTTGCATAATACTACGTTTACATAGTACAACGTTTGCATAGTACTACGTTTGCTATTTAAATACTAAATCAATAAGGCACGAATTAGCAAGGATTTAAGTCTCCCACGCCATTTTGAAATTTTCAAAGCAGCCTAGTTCAAATTTGACAAAAATTTGCCGATAAAACTACAGAAGAATGGTTAAGATCGGTATTTCCACGGAGTATGGCGTAGAAAATACGACGGAAGACGAGTTGTCGCGGCTGTGTGCTGCGATCCATTCGCTCGCACTGTCAGAGACCCTCTTCTCGCCAGACCTTCGCTCGCTGGTTCCGCGAATTCGCGATTTATATCTCTCGACGCTGCTAAATATGACTAATTACAAGGCTTCCGACGCCGAGTAGCGTTCACCAGCCGCGGTTCTCTTTGTATACATAATTGCTCGACACTTTCGTTTAATTGCGGTCAGGTAACAAGCCTCGATTGTCATTTATGGAATTATTCTTGTTTACAGAATTATTCCTAATTCCTGTTTTCCTATCTTTTCTATTTTTGTCTCTTATTGCGAAATCTCTTTTTCGTTTGATTATATTCGATATTGGGCAGTCGAGCGAGTTCCTCAATTTATTTTCACGAATTGCACGGGTCTTTTGGATATAATTCACTTCGTGATAGATACTGCGATTTAGAATTCCGCGTTAGAATAATTGAGACGCCTTTATCTCGAACTTTGTCAAAGTTCAGCGCATTCAATCGATCTCCGCGTATCTCCTGTGTCCATTACAATTCTAGAGAAGTGTTTATCAACATGGATTTAGACGAGGTTAATATCTACAATACCACTCTATCAAACCCAAAACAATACGAGTATTACTCTATTTTATTCATTTTACTTACTATATAATTAAAATACGCCCATCCTCGCGAAAAATGTTTCTACCCAGATTTCCATATTCCATTTCCAAGATATCGTACTATACGTTCACTCGGAATAGAAATTTATACAATATATACGCGAACACACACGTCCTATTCGATCGCTTTTGTAGTTAATCCAAGAATAGCCACTTTGCACCTGAAGATTTCCATTCTGGAACCTCCTAGACACGTAATACCAATCTTCACCGTTTCTATCAGTCCATTTCCAGCCAACAGTGCAGCGATTTCCTCGCGATAGCGGATTACAGGGAAACGGAACGGGATCGTTGGACGCAAGTGAGATTACCGGCGATCTCCGAATGCCCGCCATCTTGGCGAGGTTAACCGTCATGGCGCACGGCGAAGACGACCGTGTGTTTACGAATGCGTTCGAGGGACGGCGATAATAAAGCGGGTTTCCACGATTTCTCGGAAATCTCGCGGCAGAAATAATGGCAGATAAATTTTCGCCTTCCGCGGTGCTGCATCCTCGTCTCGCCTCGCCGCCATCTTTGTCAAGCGCGATTAATGAAGCATTCGCGACGAGCGATTAATAATCGGGGAAAGAAGACGCGTGGAAGGGAGCAGAAGACGCTAATTTCGTATCCGTCGCGATATCGCCAGCCTGTGTATCTTGTCCGTCTGAGTTACCGATGCGTTCGCTGGTTTTTAACGCGGTTTTTAAATTGGCTGACTGTAATGGCCGCGAGAAGGTACCGATATCGCGCCATCTGTCAGCTAATTGGCGACCAGGTAATGATTAATACCGGAACCACCGGTATCTCGATACTTTATTTTTGCGATTAGCGAATGCAGCTGTTTTTTGAGAAGATTGATGTTGATTTTATTCGAAGAGGGACATATACAGTAGCGAGAGTTTCTGTGTTACACAGGTTTCGTATTGTACGAAATCAAGAGTGCAAAATGACGGAAAATGATTTTAACTATTTATTTATATAAGTCACGCCATTTTGATTATCATATATTTAAGATTGAGGTAAAAATTCTGGACGAATTATTACTGCTTCGAAAACGTTTCCTCTTGTAAATATTCGAGGAGCAGAAATTCGGAGGAAATAAGTATAATGATCAAAAAATGATGTCAATTTCATAGCCTGTTATATGGTGTACATGTAAACGTTTATTTAAAAAGCTATGGTGAATGGAATAAGAAGAAAATCCGAAGATAATATCAGTAAAATTAGAAAGCAAATCAACGATATATACGATATTTACGTTACACGCGTTGGAGATATAGGTCGTGGTGGCGCTAGTGAGTTAGATGGAAAATCGTCCTAAGGCTGTTGTCAGCAACAAAAGATGAATCAACTTCACACCGAAACTTCCTATTTTCTAATTACTGTTAATTACTTTTCACTAATATTATATCTTTCTTACTACAAAATTTTCACACATTTTCATATACATTATGAATTATTATAGAATTATTTTCTAACTTTACTCAAAATACAATTTTGAAAGTTCCTTCTCATTATGTACACCATTATCGTTCCAAATATTTCAGTGAAATACGCATATGGCACTTTTCAAAGAAATTTTCCCGAGACATTCTTCATCCGGAATCGATATCGAATAAATTTTCCCAACCTTAATGATGAGATCTGCTTCAAAGGAACGAGAATAGGGCAGCGACGAACGGGCCAGCAGGGGACATGTAAATCAGGATTATCTGCTCGGATTGAACGAAAAAATCACCGAGGCCCTTATTTGTTACAACTATCTCGTACACGGAATGCTGGGGAGCGGTCACAGATAATTTATCTATGGCGGCCATAAATTTTCTCGGAGATAATAAAGAGGCCAATCCTTCACTGGGGCTTCTCCCGATATTTTGACCCTTGCACGTGGCAACGTGAAACGGGGCAACCAGCGTATATTCACGAGATCAAAACACCCTGCTGAGCATTGAAATACAAGCGTGATATCGCGATTCTCGCCATCCTCGTAAATTTCGGCAAACTGCGAATATTTTAGGTTAGGTTACCCTTGGAAATCATGGCCATTAGGATCGCGACAAATTAGTTCCCGCAATTATTCTCTCCTCGTTTTTGGAATTTGAAAAATGGCTCTACGCGTGTAACTTTCCCTTCTTTTTTCTTTTTAATGTATTTGATTTTGATTTTGATTTTCGCGTAAACTTTTGCTCGACAATTTTTTGTAATAATTTCATCTTCATTTCCGTTCTTGAAATTAAATGATTACAATTCGCATATAATTTTCTTCTCTTTTCTTTTCCATGAAACATAACCTAACCTAACTTAACCTAATCCCTATGGGTATTACAATTTAGGTGGAATTGATTTTAATTTTGGCGCCAATTTTTGAACGAGAATTTTGTATGCAGTTTGTTAGATTGTTTTATGGTCTTCCTATACGAGTTCGGACATTTTGTGTTTATTTAAATAATTCGTCTTCTAGGAGAAATTCAGAAGTTACGAGGGGAGATTGATTTAACGTAGAAATGCGGAAGAAATTTTTACATCCGCGGGGAGAAAGTGGCTCTTTTAATGGACGGCCTCGAGCACAAGGGTATCGAGTTACAGGCTTGGAATCGCTCCTGAAAATAGGCAGCCGTGAGACACCGCTGTCGAAACAGTTCGTTCCTCACGGGGTTTTTCTCCAGACATTGTACCCCATTTTCTACGAAATTTTGATCCGGAATATTTTGCACGGTCTGAAATAAAATTTGCGAAGATATATGAAATTTATCAACTTAACGACGGTATATAAATTCGTTGTTGACTCCGCGATATTTACAGTATTATACGTGTTTTTATTTCTCTTAGCAGTTTAAAAATACGGGAATTATCGCGCTGATATTTTGCCGTTCCAGAAAGACTAGTAATTATACAAAATTTATTTCCGCCCTGCATCGATAGATCTCGAGCGACAGAAATAATTAATACACGCTGATCGACTTAATTGGCAGTAATCAATCAGTAATTATCTGGTCGTCCCAGACGACATTTATTTCTGCTTCGATTTTTCTGTCTCCATGTTCCACTTCCAAGTCGGTTCTTTCAGATAAAAATGGCAGTAAACAAGAGATTCAATATGGGCCGAGAAAAATTTAATATCGAAGAATTATAAATGAGAACGAAAGACTTAATATCCTATAATAATACTATAATCATTCGAAAAGCACAGGAGATTAGAGCTTAGTAGTAACTTCGTATCTGGTAAGACTGGAATTAAGAGCGTAAGAGATTACAGTTGTGTAATGGTTTCATAATTACGAGAGATTAGAACTGAAAGCACGAGTGATTAGAATTCTGGAATAATTATAGAATAATTAAAAATTGGAATTAAGAGTCTAAGAGATTAAAGTTGTGTAATGGTTTCATAATTACGAGAGATTAGAACTGAAAGTAGGAGTGATTAAAGTTCTGGAATAATTAAAGAATAATTAAAAATTGGAATTAAAAGCGCAGATGATAGAAATTTGATAAATCCCAAATTACGAAAGATTAGAATTTTGCTGTAATTCCAAAATCTCCAAATATTAAAATCGAAAGTATCAAAAATAAAAATTTCATAATAATTCCATATTTACAAAAAATTTTAATTAAACACACGCACAATTAAAATTTGTTAATCCAAATGACAAAAAAGATGTGCTATAATTCCATAATCACCAAATATCAAAATACCCAATATGAAAATACCACTGTAATTCCATATTTTCTATAAATTAAAATTAAATAGATAAATAATTAAAATTTCGCAATAATTTCGTGATCACTGAAAATTGCGATTGAAACCAATAAAGATCCTTCCTAGTCATCCCATGATCAGAGATGCAACTAATGGATCTAGATCGATCGGACCAGTATCTTAATTCGCTTGATCGACCAGACCACATCATCATTGGCGATTTATTATTCGAAAAATTCAAACAAACTTTTCTACGTAAGAAAACACTGTCGGTAAACATGAGCATAAATTTACGAGGCTTACGAAGTCAGAGAGGTGTGTCTGGTTACTCTCCAAGTTCCAAGACAGACTCCTAACGAGCTCGAAACTTTCCAACTCATGATCTTCGTAGGCGGTCCACCCTTTAGGGAAACAAAGGAACGGCTGGGGATCATTTGATTAGGACGATTCGTTAAACATGCAAATCCTCCTGGTCCACCGTTCGTCGAGTTAAATTCTCTGAACTTCTCCTGAATTTCTTTCCAATATGTACCTCTAACCACCCTTTCCACGTTAAAGTATGTGCAATTGTAAAGAAAATACGAGAGACGATACTGAGTAAAGACAGTTTTAACGAAAAGAAAATTTTGTTAACATTTTACAATTCGATTTATAAATTTTCGTAAATTTTGTTCTCACAAAAATGTGAATAGTAGCAAGGAAACGAATTTAGGAAAGTTTGGGAAAATAGTGAACGCGAAATTAGAAAATTTATGAAAGCGAAGGTATAAAATCTAAAAACCTAGAATTTTTGATAAAAAGGAAATGGCTTTTACGTGATATTTCTGCAATTATTTTTTATTATAAATTTTCGTAAATTTTGTTCTCACAAAAATGTGAATAGTAGCAAGGAAACGAATTTAGGAAAGTTTGGGAAAATAGTGAACGCGAAATTAGAAAATTTATAAAAGCGAAGGTATAAAATCTAAAAACCTAGAATTTTTGATAAAAAATAATGTCTCTTACGTGATATTTTTGCAATTATTTTTCTTTCGAATTCGAGAATGTAAAAATGCAGGAAATAAATAAGCAAATGTGATAAAAAAAATCACGATGAAAGAAATTTAAAAAAATGGTGAAGATGAAATTGGTAAATTTATGGAAGAGAAGGTATAAAATCTAAAAACCTAGAATTTTTGATAAAAAATAATGTCTCTTACGTGATATTTTTGCAATTATTTTTCTTTCGAATTCGAGAATGTAAAAATGCAGGAAATAAATAAGCAAATGTGATAAAAAAAATCACGATGAAAGAAATTTAAAAAAATGCTAAAGGTGAAATTGGTAAATTTATGGAAGGGAAGGTACGTGGAGTGTTATGTCAATTTTTCTATTAGTTTTTACGATGGAAAAGGAAGGTGCGTGTAAAGAAAAGAGATGTATCAGGAGATACACGAACGTCCCTCAAAATAAATAGCCTTTTCCTATCGTGGCAGACTCGTATCTTCTTCTGGGTCTGAAAGAGCAAACAAGGTGGTACGGATTTACCGTATCTGAAGGTGAGATCTTCCTTCAGCTCGATGGAAACGTTCCGGTGGCAAAGCTCACGCGGAAGCTTAATAAATTCATTGGAAACTCACTGTACCACCGGATACTAATCTGAACCTCGAGTATGAACACTTGGAAACTTGGTAAAAGCTCCGTCAAAGGAGACTCTGTTACTGCATTCGCGAAATATTAGAAAAGAACTCTGTCGAGGGTTCTGAAAGTGAGTCAACTTAATTGAGTTTTTCAAAAAAGAACCTAAATCTGATACAAGTGGATAGTAACTTGCCAGTTAATTAATTAATGATATTCATTCATTCAGGAAAATTAATATATTAATTAAATAATAATATTCATTCATTCGAGGAACCTAAAGTAACCCAATAAACCTAACAATCGCATAATTTATTAATAAAAACACCCACCCACCTATAAACTCAATAATCACCCAATTTACTAATTAAAACATTGATTCGCTCAATAAATGCTTACATACATCCACATATCTAAGACTCCCACAAAATTTCCAATACCAACTTCGTATTATACCTCAAATATTACCACGTGATCTGAAAATCGAAAATAATAAAAAAAATCACGGAAGCACGACACCTTTTCCAAAAAATAAAATCGTCTAATATCAATTAAAAAATATATAAATTAATTCAGACCGATCTAACACTCATCTACTTGGAGAAACAATATTTCCCAAAGCATAGTACTTTAGTCGCAAGTAGAATTTTGCTAAAGAGGAACAAAGATGGCCGATAAAATTTCCAAAAAATCAAACATGGAAAGAAATTAAGAAAATAAGCATGGAACGATAATGTCAGAAAATAATCTTTCCGACGATCGAGAGAAATGCAAAGAGCCCGAAACTCGTGCGGAGATCGTTAAGTCCCGGGAATATAATTTCTGGAAACTTCAAAGCAGATACGACCGGGAGACGCACGAGCATTAATGGCGGAGGGACGTCGAATTCGCGTAAAATTCACGACCCCGTCGCCGGGCACTTTTTTCACGGATGACGTAAAAATAGAGAAGCCCCGACGCCCGATGGGAGCTGAGGTGGATGTCGACGCACCGTGGAAAATGCATATGAACACGAAAATAAGCGGGCGACGGGCAGATAAAAATAATAAAGGGGCGGCTGTAAAAACAGAAATAGGCACGACTTTACGCCGGAGCTAGGGACATTTCACGCGGCATTTACCGGCGATTGTCACTAAATCGCTCTGCAGCGTCACGGAAACCGGCCCCGCCGGCTTCCGTTGCATAATTTATTCGCCGGGATTCGTACACGCTCGTCGAGCTCACGGATTTCTTCGTGATTGTTCGATTGGCTTTCCTTGATGGTGTAAAGAGAGTGTAGCTCTTCGTGGAAGGTTAGTTTCATTGGAAGATAGTCGGTAATTTACTGTTTTATCAATTAAGCGTGCGAGATATAATCATATATTGAAAATATGTATCGGTTTTAGGTTAGAATTGGTGAAGACCAAGATGGAAAAATGAGTTATTCTTTGTATCTGGATGTATGAGCAGGTTTTTTAAATTGATTCGAAATTATTATAAAGGAAATTATTGATAGGTATAGATTGATTGGTATTTTAGAAATTATGTGGGAATTATGAATAGTTCTTCGTGGGACGTTAGCTTCATTGAAGGATAGTCGGTAATTTACTGTTTTATCAATTAAGCATGCGAGATGTAATCATATATTGAAAATATGTATCGGTTTTAGGTTAGAATTGGTGTAATTCCAAGATGGAAGAATGGGTTATTCTTTGTTTCTGGATGTACGAGCAGGTTTTTTAAGTTGATTTGAAATTATTATAAAGGAAATCATTGATAGGTGTAGACTGATTGGTATTTTAGAAATTATGTGAGAATTGTGAATGTTGGTATTGTAGGAATTGACTTGAAATTATATAAATGATTGGTATATCTCACACTGTGCTACAAAGGGGAAAATATGCAGAATAATACGAGTAATTCTCACGTCGAGTATTCGAAGAATCTCGTGTGCAACAAAGGTTTCGACAAATTAATCGACGACACGATTCTCCCTGATAGACGAGCGTTGTTTGAAACATTATGCAAATGATTTACGCACGGTGCGGACGTGACATTCGTACGAGAGTTATCGACAGAGGAGCAACAGTGGACTTCCGGTTCACCGAATAAATCGCAGTTGCCGGACATCGCGTATTGACCAATCAGAGTTCGTTTAGGTACTTGATGACCGTTCCGACTCCGATCACGAGGCCCTTTCCAGGGCGAGAATCAAAATCGGGCCTGGAAATCGTTTCCTCGACCCTTCTCTCTTCTCCCTAGCCCTTTTTCTCCCGTAATTAACCCTCGTTCCGAAGGTTCCTGTGCTTCTATTAACGCACAATGGCGATTTCATAATTCGATATTAGCCACAGACGAAAATAATTACGTCCATGTGAGACGATCATGACGAATATCACGATGGATTGTGTTAAATGAATATTTCTTCGAATTTTATTTTATTATTTCATTCGATTTTATTTTATTACTATATTATTTTATTATTTTATCGTTTAATTCGATTTTATTTTATTACTTTATTATTTTATTATTTTATTCGATTTTATCTTATTATTTGTTTAATATCTTGGGTTTAACGAGATATAATTGGTGGATGAAAAGTAGGGGAATATTCATTTTCACGTGATTATTTTAAGTAATATCGATTCTCTCGAGGATTTAGCTTTCGTTGAAAGGAGGGTGGATATTCTTGAGAAGATGGCTGCTCGATTGTTCGAAAGGAGGATATGAATTGGGACTGAGATCCGTGAGATTTGACGTATTTTCTGGCTCAGTGGTCTTGCGTGGTCGTTCAATCAGAATTTTATTTAATATGTTTGAGGTATTCCCGAAGTGAGATTGAATCTCTTTTCGGAAATAGGATAGGTAAGAATTTGAGGAAGACGTTGCTTCTTATTGTCAGAGAATTTTTATGTGATTATAAAATTTCTTGGAAATTCTAACTCTGAAATTTTCAATTCTTTCCAATTCTTTACGAATTTCCCAGAATTTTTCAGAATTTCACAAAACTTCTTCAAAAGAATATTAGACAAGAAAAGAAAAAGAAAGAAAAGGAAACCGAACATCCTGTTCTAAAATTTCGCATATCCTTTTAAATATTAATATCTCCTTCTTCCGATTCTTTACTAATTTTCCATATCTTTCAAAATTTCACAAAATTTCTCCAAAAGAAGACGATTGCTATTAAACAAATTAATCCATACCTAAAATAAAATAAATTTTACAAATAAAAAGAAACAGGTCAAGCCTTTCAAATATCAATATCTCTTTCTCCCGAATCCTTTACGAATTTTCCCAAACTTGCTCAATCTTCGATCCTCTCGATCAATAATATTCCGATAACCTACTTTCCAAAATCGCCCAAGATGCATAAAGCCCGAAAGCGTGGCTACTCGGTGTCTGGCGTGGATCACTCGATAAGATCCGTTTCCGGAAGTTTGTCTAACCGCCGGCCTATATATCGACGAATATTCCGGTGCAAAAACAAATGGAGAATCGAGACGATTCGTGGTAACCGGGTCGATTCGCGCGCGATTCGCCATTTGGCCAGGGCGGATGGCTAACCGGTCCAATTAGCGCGATTAATGAAGTCGAAGGACGACCGGCGGATAATTAAGAATAATTAAAGCGCGAAAGGAAGGCCTTCTCTGTCTCATTCGCCTTCCTACACTTCCTTGTCTACTTCCTCTTCTCGTCGTTCTTTTTCAGCATCGGATGGTGCAAAAAGCGGAAGACGGCATCCGTGCTAGAGGAGGGAACGTTTAATTTTCAGCCTGTCCGGTGCACGCGGCGCGACCGATAGTGTCGATGTTGCCGATTAAATGCTAATCGATTTAAATTAATTAGCTAGTGGGTGGTTTCCTTATCGCGGTACGTCTTTCGATTCTCAATTATTCGCCTCTCCGATGCTGGCTCGCGATTAAACGTCGGTAAGCAGGCTCGTAAACGCGTGTCAATGAAAAGGCTACCTCGCGATGAAGGCTGATCTGATGCGATTAGGAGGCCATTACGAAGCGTGGTTTCGCTCGAAATCGTTATTTTTCTAACATTTTTAACCTCTTACATCGTGAAATTTTAGTCTGCAGATATTTCGGGTACTTTTTATCTCAAATATTTTGCATACTCTTAATTCTTTACCTCCAATTTTATTGTACATATATAAGTAACCTCTTGAATTTTTATTTTTATGAAGAGTGATCTGGTACGATTAGAAAGCAATTACGACGCATGGTTTCACTCGAAATTGTTATTTTTCTAATATTTTTAATGTTTTACATCGTGAAATTTTATTCAGCAGACATCTTCGGCAGTTTTTATCTCAAATATTTTGTATACTCTTAATTCTTTTCTTTCAATTTTATCGT
The DNA here is from genome assembly GCF_001483705.2 of Eufriesea mexicana. Taxonomy (NCBI): domain Eukaryota; kingdom Metazoa; phylum Arthropoda; class Insecta; order Hymenoptera; family Apidae; genus Eufriesea; species Eufriesea mexicana. The sequence continues at coordinate 263,096 of NW_016913695.1, read as the reverse complement.
ACTTATATAGGTAACCTCTTGAATTTTTATTTTTATGTATTACCGATTTCTATATTTTTTTTTTTATTTTTTATGTTCCGAAATTTTATTGTATATCGGTAACTTATTGAATTTTTATTTTCATGCTTGACCTATTTCCGTGTTTTTTAAATTTCTTATATTCCTAATTGTATCTTCAGTTATTCCAGATTTTTATCAATTTTGTATGTTTTTAATTTTTTAAATCACTAATGTTTTATGCTTCGAAATATTTTAATTATTCTGCAAATTTTTACGTTCCGAAATTTCATTACAGTTAACTTAGTTACTGTTAACTTCTCGAATATTTATTTTCTTCTCACCGTTATTTCTATTTTTTTAATTTTTTATATTTCTAATCTTGCACCTTGAAAATTTTGTCACGAATTTTTTAAATCGTTGATACTTTCTACCTAAATATATTTCGATTATTTTTCCACTATTTACATTTCCATTTCCGCCATATTTCTAATTTTCCTACATTCCTAACCTTCTGTATTGCCAGTCATTTTCATTTTCGATTTTAACTTTCCTGTCCCCAATTCTTCGTGCTTTCAATTTTTCGCGTCCCGAATTTTTGAAATCGCTACTACCTTGTTTATGCTATATTTTACGAACTGTAGTTTACATCCCCTCGATTCTATTTGCGATTCGTCACGAATGTACTCCCAAAACGGTGATCTCCATTCGCGAATGCTCAGGAGTCGCGATTTAAAAGGAAAAAATGAAGGTAAAACGAAATTGGTAGACGAGTCACGTAATAATTTCGAACAATAACAACGTGTAACACGTGAACAGTGGGCGTCGAATGAAAATCGAAGGAACGAATCGGGAGGGAAGGAAACCGAGCCGCCGCGTTCCGGAAACGAAGTTCGAGCAAGGGTGGGACCGGAAATCGTGCTTGACCGACACCAGGAAGTATAACCGGTAAATATATACGCGGATGGAAAGAGGCATGTGCCGGTGGAATGCTTAATTTCACGGTTATTGACCGGCATCTTGCAGACAGATCTATCGCGACCTGCTCTATTGTCTGCTTAACATGCCATCGGACGAGCTTCGTTACGCGAAACAGAAGCATTAATTATTATTCTGCATCTCTGCCTCGGGATAACAACTATTTCCTCGTGTCTACAAACGATACCGAACGGCGTGCGCGAGAATCTATCGGGAACATTGCACCACGTGAACGGTATTTCACGTTCGAGGCTCTAGGATAACCTTTTTAGGCTTCGGGATGGCAAATCGCGTTATTTTGGGTATTTCAATTTGATTTCTCAATGTATGAAGGCATTAATAGGGGTACCGAATACATGCGGGTATTAAAAGTATAAAAATTGTCATATTTTGCAATGTTAAAATTGATAAATTAATTAAAATTGCAGAGATGTTCGAAGAAATCAAAAATTTATATTAATATATTTGTAATATTCATAGTGCACTAAAAATTTAATTCAAGGAATTTAAAATTCTTAGTGTGCTAAATATGTTCAATTATTTCCAGTTTCGAAGAAATTATATTTAAAACACGGTATGAAATAAATTTCAAAAATTTTCCTATTTTTACTAAAAGTATTCCGAATAGAATAAAAGCGTCGACAATTTTCATACTTCGAGATGTAGAAAAGAAAGTAAAACACATTTTCAGATTTCGAAGCACCAAGCTCGTCACAGGCATTAGAATGGCGTCAAAAATATAAAACACCAAGCAACCTATTAATTCTACCAATAATTCAAAATTAATTTTCAATTACTAACCTATCCATCTTCAATTTTACATGCAGTATATTCAACAAGAAATATTTCCCATTAACAACTGAAATAGGCGAAATTAATTCAAAATTTAGCAAAATTAAAAAATTAAGTAATTAGTTAATTAAAATTAATTAAAATTTCCCAACACTAGGGTGTCCCAAAATTCACGCAAGATTTGAATTTTGCGCCATTCACGGGGTAAAGTATTGCCAACGAAGAGTAGACAGCATGACAGCTGACAGTTCAGGGTTATTAAAAATGGAATTCAACATGAAAGAACAATGCCTCTATTATTGAGCAATATTTGCAATTATCAATTAAAACCCTGTATTTTCTATCAAAACTGTAATTAATTAATCTTGCGTTAATTTTGGGACACCCGATATACACAGATTGGAAACAAACCATTTCCTGTAATCTCAATATTCAATACTCAACGAAGCCTTCAATAAGGCTACAAACCCTCAGTCCACCCTATCACCTCCCTATCAATCTCCCAAAAATTTCGTACAGCTCCGAAAACCTGGTAAACCGTGCGTGGAACAACATCGATATTGGTATCGACTAATCGTGTTGCCTATCTCGGGCGATTTATCGTGGTGCGCGGAGTGGCGATGTTGAAAACGGAAGCGCGACAGGTCTGGCAGTGAAGCTGGAATACGAATCAGCGGGGCTGGTCGACACGGTTTGTTTTAACGACACCAGAGACATCGTGTCACGACAACGTCTCGTCCGGATGCAACATGGTGCGGTTCCGCAGAGCCGGATGCACCGGTTCTTTCGTCGTGGATCGTACACAGTTTACCCTGCCGGCTACGTGGCCCCGTACGCGCAGAGAAAAATATAGTAAAGTGGAGTGTATCCTTTCGACGGCTCGTACGGACGGGGCGACGTGACAGTGTCAACAAGTGAACGAAAACTTCCGGTTAGACCGGAGAGCGGCAATCTCGTTACCATCGATGCTGAACAGAGACGTCGCTGCTCTCGTTATTCGTCTGTTAAGGCTGAATTCCAGGCGAACGAAATGGCGTTAGGATCAATGGGGTACGATTGGAATTTATGGGGATTTTTATGACTGGCTGACTGATTATGGTGTTGTATTCGTTTCGACTGGTTCAACGTGTTTGTGAACGTGTATTGTAAGTTGAGGTGTGTAGTAGGTTTATAATAATTGTTATACTACGTATTATTATATACAATGTACTTTAATATAATATTATATTATATTTTTAATATAACTTTATGTAATATTATGTTATATATTGTTATATTACACATATTGGGATATGATCAGAATTTATGGGAATTTATGGGGATTTTTATGACTGGCTGACTGATTATGGAGTTGGACTATTTTACTATGTTTGAACATGTTTAAGAACGTACGTTGTTATATTATATACATTATATATTGTTATACTTCGTATTATTATAAACAATGTAATTTAATATGATACTATACCATATTTTTAATATAATTTTATGTAATATTATGTTATATATTGTTATATTATACGTATTGGGATACGATTAGAATTTATGGGAATTTTTGGGCTCGTTAGATATTTATGAAGTTGTGTGTTTTCTTGAATGTGTTTGAGCATGTATCATAGTTATGTATATTCTAGATTTTTTATTATTATATATGATTTATATTATATATATTACGTATGGTGTAGTATATAAATATATATGGTGCAATTATTATATTATTATATATAGTGTGTTGTTTATTATATGTGAGATGTAAATTAAAAATTGTGAAATTTAGGGTAATTTGGTTTATAGAGAAAGAAGTATTGCTTGTGTACTCGCTACAAAAGGATAAATGATATTATACAATAATCCTATAATAAGTTTATAATAATTCTGTAATAAATTGCCAATATAAATGTAATACCAATAAGTATAATACTTCTAGTTTATCACAAATAATGAATAATATGCAAAGTTTCAGATGTTTTTACATATAATTATTACTCCCTACTTTATGTTTATTGAAAATATTCGAACCTATATTCTAACTAATATATTTAATAACTTTCCTATTATAATATTTATATATTAAAATATATACTCTCTACTGGGCTACATAAATTAAAAAACCCGCCAAATTTATAATAATCAGTACGACAGCTAATAAAATTAGCAATTAATAACCAACAGCTATAATAATTTATATAATTCAACAACAATCCTGTCACAAATTTAACAAATTTAATAAACATAATACGTTCGCGATAATTCTAAATAACAAGTACTGAGAGATTTCTAAAAACGAAAAATAGGAAATTCAAATCGACCGATTTAAATTCAGGGAACAAGAAAATTTTCGAGAAAATGATTGGTCGATGAAGTACAAATGGAAATTCTATCAGCAAGGAACGTAGATCGTTCTCG
>NW_016913695.1:147381-258861 GCF_001483705.2 Eufriesea mexicana | reverse complement strand
CTACGAGTTTGTTCTTCGTGTTACACAGACGGAATTTTTTCCCGTACTTCTTCGGCGTCTGCGATCTCAAATGGCGCTGGCGGAATCAACGATTCTCGAAGCCTGGCTGCGCGGATATCCACGCTTCATTTCCGGCTTTAATTGAAGACAGAAGCGGAGAAGAGTCCCCTGCGAAACCTTCTCGATTCCTGCTCTCCAGCTTCTTATTTAGGCTTCAGTAAATCTCAAACACTGCGTCAAGTGTATATTCGATATCGAATTCTAATATAAAGGATATCAGAGTTGCAGATTTAAATCGTAGGTATTAAAACCGCAATTTTATTTCCGAGGATATACAGCGAGAAGCTATGAGAAAATTCACGGGATATTATTTTTTAAAAATTAGGAAAAATTAATTTTTTAGTTCCAGGTTATTCTTCAACTTTGATTATGTGATTATATTAATTTCAATTTGAAAAATTGTCTATTGGTTAGAGGTTTAGTATTTTTATAGTGTCTCATCGATGTCTAGGAATCAAAAATTGGGTTTGTGAAAATTTAATTAGTTTATTTAGTGTTATTAAAGTGTCATCCCGATCATGGTAATACTTTTGAAATGTGAAAATATTTTTTCTAAAAGCAGACTAAATATATTAATTGGTATTAATTTTATTAATTATACTTCACTATTCTTCGTATATATTTAAAATATTTTTAAATGATTGAAATATTTAAAAATAAATATAATATATTATTAATTAAAAAATTCCTGGACTAAATTCTTCGATATTATATTTAATATCAAGATTTTTTAATCCTTCTTTTAATCTCTAAATGCTACTCAAATTCTTCGATATCGACTCTCACATTTAATCCTAGCATTAAAGCACTCAAACAATTCTCGGTTCACCTGATCTTTAATCCTTCAATACCACGCGATCCCCATTTAAAATGTTAAATAATTCTCAGTGCTGATTCCTCAAACACGATTCAAATTCCTCGATATTAATTATTTCCATATTACTTCTCAAATGTAATCCTGAGATATAGAGTTACAGGACTCAAATAATCCTCCATATATCTAATTTTCTGATATGACATGATCGCTATTTCGAGAATTTTATAATTTTTACAGCTAATTCCAAGATCCCATAACTCAAATACGACTCAAATTCGCCTATATCACTTCTCAAACATAATCCTAAGATCTAAAGTTACAGGACTCGAATAATCCTCCATATACCTAATTCTCTACTATCACATGATTGCTATTTCGAGAATTCTATAATTTTCACAGCTAATTCCAAGATCCCATCACTCAAATACGACTCAAATTCGCCTATATCACTTCTCAAACATAATCCTAAAATAAAAATTCGCCAACTAAAAAATCCTCAATATACCTCGATATAACCCAATCCTCCAACATCACGTTATCCCAACTCCCCCTAGATCCAATACCCAATCTCCGATCACGATGACCCACTCACTCTTCACACGCGTTGAAACGAACGACCACCAGTCCCACTCGGACCTCACACCTATACACATACGCACATACATGCCTACTCACTTTCAATTCGTGCAAGCTAGCCTGACCGGAAGGTCCGTGGCTAATTAATCGGCAACAAAGGGACACGTGAGACACGTGGACGACATAGGTTCCCGGAGTGCGCGGTCGGATCACGTGGAACAGGCGCGATCGATGGATCACGTATGGCCGTAAATTTTACAATCCGTCTGCCGAGTTTCGGCTGCCTCGATCGGCCACAGATCGGAAAACGCGGCTCGTTCCACGAATACTAACAGCACTGGGCTTCCGGGGACCAGGTGCCGTCTACACACGTCCGTCCACAGCTCAGGATTATCTCTGCGAGCCGATCAAAGATCACCGGATATCCTTTAGGACCGCGATTGCTAATTGGGATTCCGAGAGAATCCTGGGCTAGGCTGGGAATCGCCATTTTTCGCTTCAGTCGTTGGTGTAAATTCCGATCGCGGGTGTCCAGGCTGCTTTAGGGTAATTTACAGGCTCAATGGAGTTAGGGGTACTTCGAGATAGGAGTTTGATGAACCTTCCAGTAGTGTCATAGGCTAGGTGGGTTTTACATTGGATCGCGATTCATATTGTAGAGACCATTTGGTGATGGTATACACATTTATTTAACACGTTGCATGCCACGCCAGTTTTACAGGGATTGCCCGTGGCGCAACGATGAATTTTCTATTGTGCGATGCATATTACGTTGAAATATAATTTACAACAGATAAGGTTGTATAATCGCGTTTAATGTATTTTTCGTGGTGGGGTCATCGGTGACCACTGAGGCGCTGTAGACCATTTTTGCCATTATCAATTGTTTAAAAAGCAACTCGAAAAAATATTTCAATTCTCGATTTTAGGACGAAATTAGCGATGTATTTAGTGAAATGTTCTGATGACGAAGATTGCATTTCGTCGAGCAATTACGTACAGAGAAAATGTGGTGACGAATTTAAAAAGAAACCTGGAAGTGTGCGAAATGTAAGGCGATTTTGCAAAGTGCGCTATGAAAATAATTCAAATCAGCTAGGAAGAACGAGAGCAAAGAATTGCACTAAAAAAGTGGCGACATATTGTGCCGACTGTTTTGGTTCACCTTTTCTCTGAATAAATAAAATTATTTTAAAATTAATTTCTTCGAACCGTTATAGTAACAATGGTGCTATTTAAAAATTTATCAGTATCGATATTTACTCTAATTATGTATTTTTACTAATGGTCATGTCGCCGGTCACCGGGGGCCCCCATGGCATTTATTAGTAAATTTAATAATAAATTAACAGTGACAAAGTATGTGAGCAACGACAAAGGTACGAACTATTACAACTTATCACAACGCTCAACCTACACTTCTGCAGCAACCCTCCTATTACAACTCATAACTAGCAACAACAACTCTGGAAACTAACTTTGACAACTCTCAACTGACTTAGCACTTTACGAACCGCTACCGATTCAACAGCATAAGCTCATTCGAGGGACGCTCAGCCGCAGATTCTCCCTGGCGCCCCCCATATAAAAATTGGGAGCTTACAAAGCAACGCAACTGATGCAACTGAGCAACGTACCTCAATACTAAATAACAAATTGCTGTTCATATAATAACAAAAATAATATAACAAGATAATGACTGTTCATCGCCATGACAACCGATTAATAGGCTATATAGGTCGGTAAAGTTAGGTTAGTAACTGTCTAATCGACAATTCTGCTCTCCTCGACAACCCCCTCGCTCAGAACGTCTTTGTCCTTCTATATTCTTCTTTTCACCATACACACCCTCTACGAGTTTTCCAATGCCTTCCCCAACACGAGCAGAAGTGGTCGTGCTAAGGGTCTAACGTATGGCCAAGTGTTTTTCCGACTGACCTGGCCTTCGAACCCTCAGTGACTTTCGTAATGCAGCACATGCAGTGAAAAACTCGCGATACTACAATATTTGACTGATTAATTAGGAAATTAGGTGTTGCGTTGACTGTGTTTGACTATTGCCTGTCAATCGATGACAATGAGACAGTTTACAGGGGGTCTTTTAAAGACTGGATTAACCTAATTCGTGTTAGACCAAGGTCTGCTCGATTAAGAGGCTAGGTGGATGGTAAATACAAGTTACATTGGGGAAAATTAAATGGTGATTTCTGATTTCGAGTATGTTTGAAGATTGTTAAAGAGTATTTGAAATCTGGAGCAGGTGGAAGTTATATTTAATGGAAATGGGAGATTGGTTTGCCTGTGTGTTTGATTATTGATTGAACGTGATTGATATTTATTTGGATTAGTGCTTGTGATTGTAGAGGTAGGATGATCATGTAATAATTTATAGTAGGTTTCTTGATTAAATATATTATCTCCTTTTTGTGTAAATGTTCGTGTTATAGTGAGCTATAATTGAAGTGTATTATAAACAGAAGTTATTTTTGGAAAAATTAGGTGGTGATTTTCTTACTTGGATTTTTAATTTGGAAATTTGTTACAAAACATAATTGAAGACTGAAATAAGTTGATTTTATTTTTAATGAAGATTGGGTGGTGATTGATTTAGATTCATTTGGGGTTCTTTAACAAATATTGAAAAATCGAGTGTGATAGTTATCTTTGTTTAGTATGTTGGTAGATATACTTTGAGAATTTCGAGCATCGTTTAGGGAGCTTAGAAAATTTTCACTGGCGGTCTTAGAACGACTTGAAATAATTTGATGTTGATCTTGCTGATGAACGGGTTACTTGTTTAACCTGATTCGAAGAAGACTTCGTTTGCTTCGCTGATTATAGTTTCAAAGTTCTTGGAGAAGAGTGACATAATTTCCTTAATTTATTCCGCGAATTAACCGATGGATATTTGGAAAAACTTATTTTAATATTTCAATTGTATCAAACTTTTAACAATTGTGTGCAGATTATCCTCGTTCTTTTGCAGTATGTGACCATCTGATTACTTAGAACACTGTGATACAAACATGAGAGCAAAGTGTTTAGTGTCTTTATCCCTTTGTGACAAATTTGATCAATATCTACCAAGCCAAAAAAGTTTTCCAAAATTGTACCGATGTAATTCAGCTCTTCTGAAAACTATATTAATCATACACAATACTTCCAAACACCATATCAACCAAACACAATTGTTCCAAAAACCGTGTCAACCAAACCCAATTTTTCTAAAAGCTCTGTCAACCAAATCCAATTTTTGTAAAAGCTCTGCCAACCAAACCCAATTTTTCTAAAAGCTCTGTCAACCAAATCCAATTTTTGTAAAAGCTCTGCCAACCAAACCCAATTTTTCTAAAAGCTCTGTCAACCAAATCCAATTTTTGTAAAAGCTCTGCCAACCAAACCCAATTTTTCTAAAAGCTCTGTCAACCAAACCCAATTTTTCTAAAAGCGCTGTCAACCAAACCCAATATTTCTAAAAGCTCTGTTAACCAAACCCAATTTTTCTAAAAGCGCTGTCAACCAAACCCAATATTTCTAAAGGCATAATTAAACAAACCCAATATTTCTAAAAGCTCTGTCAACCAAACCCAATTTTTCTAAAAGCTCTGTCAACCAAACTCAATTTTTCTGAAAGCTTTGTCAACCAAACTCAATTTTTCTGAAAGCTCTGCCAACCAAACCGAATTTTTCTAAAAGTTCTGTCAACCAAACTCAATTTTTCTAAAAGCTCTGTCTATCAAACTCAACATTTTTAAAAGCTCTGGCAACCAAACCCAATTTTTCTAAAAGCTCTGCCAACCAAACTCAATTTTTCTAAAAGCTCTGTCAACCGAACCCAATTTTTCTAAAAGCTCTGTCAACCGAACCCAACATTTCTAAAAGCTCTGTCAACTAAACTCAATTTTTCTGAAAGCTCTGTCAACCAAACCGAATTTTTCTAAAAGCTCTGTCAACCGAACCCAATATTGCTAAAAGCTCTGTCAACCAAACTCAACCCTTCCAAAAATCGTATTGACCAAATCCAATTCTTTCAAAAACCATACTGTCCAATCTCAACTCTTTCAAAAACCGTATCAACCCCAATTGTTCCAGAAACCGTACCAACAACCGAAATTCGATCACGAAAATCGACTTGCCAATCGACTGAACGAAGCGTACAGAGACTCGCGGCGCGGTTCCAAGGATCGTGGCTGCCCTGAGCGTAGTAGCTTTCGGCTCGAATTCGTAACGAGGCTTTTGTACGTGATTCGAAGGGGCATGCGGGCGCGTGCAAAGCGAAATCTGTCCCGTGGGAACGGCCGTCGGGCCTCCTTCGTTCGAGTGGCGACCATAATCGCCAGGCAGCGATTGATCGACAAGGAGGAAAGAATGGAATCGCCGAATTTATCCGGCCGTGAGAATCAAACGCGGCATTCATCCATTCGCCTCGATACGTCCGCGCGATTCTAACCTCTCTTAATCGGCCAATTAAGTCTCGTTGACTCGTTCGTTAATACATCAAAGTGCTTTCAGTCAGATCGGAATAGCGACTAGATGGAGACCTTTGACTTGGAATTACGGTAACTACATGGTACGTGGCTCTCTCTCGATTCACGTTCATGTAGCCTGTACATCTTCGATCGGGATCGCTCCTTCGCTGGGTATTGTTAAAAAGTAATAGATAAATTAACTCATTTTTCTACAGCATGACCGATCGTGTCTTAACAACGCATTTCTACTACCTATCCTTACGATAATTCTATTATATAACATCCTAATACCTCTGCCACTCGCTCTGTTGGAGAATTCTAATATCCCTCTCCATGTTGCTAGACTCTTCTAGCGACATCTGGCATTTCTTTTTGCCAATTCAAATAAAGACCTAACGGTGGAAGTTGCTTATTCTGATTCTGAGACATTATCCCAATAGAACATAATCCATCCACTGTATTAAACAACACGCTCGATGATAAAATCAAAGGCAGAGATTCGTTGATCCACTTTAGAAAACGAAAGGTGTTGGTTCATCTTCCTCTACCCAATCTGGTGAATCGTTTTAACACATCGTGGAGCAAACGCTTTGCTAAGAATCGTTTCCAGAAGTCACGTGTTCTGTAAGTACTCTTGATCCTGACAGAACTGGAGATGTCTCGTTAAGGAAGCATAAAATTTCATCAGTTCATCTCATCATCTGTCCAGAATGTGTTAAAACCCTCTTCTAATCGGCGCCATCTTGTGTCGTCTTCCTCTACTCACCCCTGCTGGAAGAGCTGCGGTGTCGCCTGCGTCTGGTCCTGCTGCAAGACCTACCCTTCCGGTCTTCCACGTGGATCCCGTCTACGGTGTCCACAGGCGCTGGTGGCGCCATCGAGTCGGGTTCTACGAGAGCTGTTGGACTCTGTGGCTGCCTCCTCGAGATATTGTCTTTGCTCGACGAACCTTTGCCCAGAAAGGTGCTGATCGAGTGCCTTCTTCGACCTCCTGCAGCTGATCCTGCTGCTGGCAGGGTGGATGACAGGTTGTAGTACCTGAAACGGGAAGATGATATTGATATTGATCCAAAAATTTGGTTAATATTTATTCCAGCAACATGGACTATAGGAGGATAATAATTATACACTGATTTATCTTGTGGTTTAGTTTAGAGGTTAGGTTAAGTAATGGTACTTTGATGGAAATATTATTATTAGAGGTTAGAATTGGGAAGTTATTTTTTCTTTTGGAGTGAGTATTAGGTATGGAAGTGGAAGTTTGGATATTAATCCAAAAATTAGATAGGAATTTATTCCAGCAACATGGACTATAGGAGGATAATAATTATACACTGATTTATCTTGTGGTTTAGTTTAGAGGTTAGGTTAAGTAATGGTACTTTGATGGAAATATTATTATTAGAGGTTAGAATTGGGAAGTTATTTTTTCTTTTGGAATGAGTATTAGGTGTGGAAGTGGAAGTTTTGATATTGATCCAAAAATTAGATAGGAATTTATTTCAATAACATGGATTATATGGGGGTAATAATGATACACTGATTTATTTTGTAGTTTGGTTTAGAGGTTAGGTTAAGTAATGGTACTTGAATAGAATTATTATTATTAGAGGTTAGAATTGGAAAGTTATTTTTTCTTGTGGAATGAGTATTAAGTATGGAAGTGGAAGTTTTGAATGTGTGAAAGGGACAGTAGTTAGGGTTAATATTGGATTATTTTCAGATTATTTTGTTACTGACCTAGCATCGTCCACGCCAACGAAGACTTCACTCGAGTCATGATCATCGTCGTCGTCGTCGTCATCGTCATGATCGTGATTATCTCTGGCCAATCCACAGTACACCATATCGTTGGACAAAAGTTCACTAGCGGATTTTAATACGGCCCTGCTTCGTCCTGGGCGCCTCCTATCGTTCTCGGAGTGTGAGTGCGACCTGTGAGACACCATATACTTTGTAATATTTCGTGCATAAACGTTTATTAAATTATATCTCAGAACAAAATTGTAATTTCGCGAAAAGTTTTATATTTGAATATATATTTTGTATTATTAACAAATGTCTTCAGGAATATTTTAGTGAAACTATAATAGATCTTAATCACTGTAAGCAGAATACTGGCAATAAGCAAATATATAAGCAAACGGTACACAAATTACTAAAAGTTCCAAAATTCCCAGAATAGTATTAGAATCGTTTAAATCATTCAATAAAATTTTAATTAGTTAGTAATTCGTAATTAATTGAATTTTAGTCGATTAAAGATTAAATTGAGGAATGTAACCAATTAATGATTCAATTAACAATTCCAAACTAGCTCAGATTAAAAAATTAATCACCATAAATTACCAAGTAATTCACAATTAAACTAGCGATAAGCATAGACATTCCTGCAATTAAAGGATTTACAAAAATACTGTATAATTACCAATCTGTGACCCAAGTTAATTAAAATTGCTACAATGAGCTATTCGAACAGTACCAAAAGATTTATCATCGAATATGCATAAAAGTTATCAGACATAAGAAACAAAATTAAAATCTCACCGATTAATAATTAGTGAAAATTACCAGGAAATCCACGGTCCAAACATTCACAAAGAAGCTGCATACACACAGAGATAAAGAAATGATTCAAAAAATCCAAAGCATATAATTTAAGATACTGGAGTCAATTAAAAATTCACTAATCGACAATTCAAAAGCTTGCAAAAGATTTATGAGAACACATCACAAATATAAAACCAATCATTCCAACGACACAAAACAGTTAGCAATCTATGAGACCCAAGCTAACTAAAAATTCACCAATCAACAATTCAAAAGCTTTCAAAAGAATCATGAGAACACATGACAGAGATAAAAACCAAGATTCAGGAGACATAAAACAGTTAGGAATCTATGAAACCGAGGCTAAATTCCACTGATCATTAATTAACAAAAACCACCAAGAGATCCAGGATCCAAACATCCATGAAGTGTCCTCATACACATCAGAAAAATTCTAAATCCCAAAACAGATACCAATTTAAGATATCCAAGTTAAACAACAATTCAAAAGCTTGCAAAAGATTCATTAGAATGCATCACAAGTATAAAACCAATCATTCCAAAGACATAAAAGAGTTACCAATCTATGAGACCCAAGCTAACTAAAAATTCACCAATTAACAATTCAAAAGATTCATAAGAACCCATCACAGAAATAAAAACAAAGATTCAGAAGACGCAAAACATTTGGCAATGCATGAAATGGAAGCTAAATTCCATTGATCATTAATAAAGAAAAGCCACCAAGAGATCCAGGATCCAAACACCCACAAAGAGCCCTCACAAGGATCAGCCAAAATTCCAAACCCCAAAAGAGTTACCAACCTGTGCGGCAGATAGGGCGAGGGTGGCGCAACGTCGGAAGGCCTGGGATCTCCTTTGAGGAACTGCTGTGTCCTCTCGTTATCCGCGTTAGCGCTGACAGACCTGAACAGATTCCTGAAACTCCTTCTCTGATTGACCGAGCCGGCCCCGTTTCCGCAATGACCGGTGCCATTCCTCGGCAACATCGGCACGCGTTCTTCCGTGGGCGTCGAGGCGCCCGACGCGCTGCTCCTGTTGCTCTCCTGGGGCATCAGGGTGCTGTTCGTGGACGTCGAGAGCACGCTGGCCGAGGAGGTCGAGCCCATCTTACACGGACGGCGTCGGAACAGCGCCGTCAGACCCGTGGGACCCTTGGACGGCGGCGAGAGGCTGACGCTCGTTGTCGACGCAGGCGTCGCCGACGACGACGCCGTCCCGCTCGACAACGAGAAATACGAAGGATTGTCTGTGAACATGCGGACCCAAGCTCATAGAGTCTGCACTCTGACAACTGTCACTCTGCGAGGACGCTTTCTGTCACTGATCTAGATCCCTTTCAACTGGCTCATCTCACGACTTCCAATTATTGCTTCGCAGAATTGTGTTTATGAAACGAAACGAGGAACTTTTCGTCTTAGAAAACTCGCAGACTGAGAATTCAGGTGGATTATATCAGTTTGACGATTGGCAGGGTCTAGGCAGAGACATTTTGCACGTTCACGATGGTCCAGGTACTCTCAATTTTTATTAAGCGATATCACTATGATCTTTTAATTATGATCGATCTTCCGACCTTGAAGAGAACGATGAGTACGCTTTTCGTGGATCACGGGGGTCCAAAGGATCCGAATAATGCACTTGTCCGACGTTCAGACAGGCAACCTGTCCACCGAGCAGGCGTGTCTTTTAGTACTAGAAGAAGATTCCAACTTGGACACTTCGGGTAATCACCAAAGGAGAAATGTCATTGACTGATGTCTACGTTATCACAAGGTTCGCGAGGTTCCACGTGATTTTTCTTCGCGGAAACTGTGAGGAAGACCGATGGTGTAGTACACGTGGGAGGAAGGGAGCAATGATTCGCGACTAGACGAACACGAGGTCCACCTGAGACTGTTCGGTTCCAGAGAGATACACCATGCCTATAGGACGCCATGAACGATTCGAATGGTACTTGAAAGTGGGGGGATGGACCGGACGTGGTATTGTCCCCCACCCTGTAAACCAGAAGCGAAGAACGAGGCAGCCGTACGCGGCACCGGAAGTCCGCCGCGGCGTCGTTCACGATCCAAGCGTTATTACTCTCCGAAGATGAATCGACCTCGCACTGCGACGGAAGAAAGAAGAGCAAGAGGGGGATGAGAGGGGGAGGAAGAGTCACGAGGTAAGTCTGGTTTCAAGTTTAAAAATATTTCTCGGGGGGGATTTTTCACCTTGATTTGAATTTTGAGGTCGATGGAATTTTTTTGGTCATTTGGGACTATGTTGACAGGGTTTTGGGTGATAGAAATTTTTGTAGGTTAATAACGATTTATGGTTTCTTTGGGAAGAGCTTTCAATTTTGATTTTAACCTTCTGGGGATATCAAAATTCCTTTTTTCAATCTGTAGTTCTTATTTCTTTTTTCTTTTTGTTAATTTGGAACTATATTGGCAAGATTTTGGATCAAAGAAATTTTTGTAGGTTCATCATGTCTCATGGTTTTCCTGGGAAGAACTTTCAATTTTGATTTAAACCTTCTGAGGATATCACAATTCTTTTTTTTAATTTGTACTTGTTAATTTTCTTTTCTCTGTTAAATTGGGACTATGTTGGAATGTTTTTGGGTCATAGAAATTTTTGTGGGTTGATAACGTCTCATGATTTTCTTGGGAAGAGCTTTCAATTTTGGTTTAAACCTTCCGAGGATATAGAATTCCATTTTAAATTTGTAGTCGTTAATTTTTTTTTTCTTTTCTTTTTGTCGATTTGGGACTATATTGGCAAGATTTTGTGTCAGAAATTTTTGTGGATCGATAACGTCTTATGGTTTCCTTGGGAAGAGCTATCAATTTGGATTTAAACCTTCTGATGATATCAGGATCCTTTTTCTCAATTTGTAGTTTGAAAATTTGTTTAGTTTGAAAATTTCGTATGGCGATTTTCTATTTTGAACAGTTTCTGAAATTTAATTCGAGCTTCGTAAAAATAGCGCAATATTTTATCAAAATTTCTAGTCATTGGACAATGGAATAACATAAATATTTAAAAAGTCTAAAAATATGTTTGAGAAATATATTAAAATTAAAATTCGGATTTCCAAAGACACCCAATTTTTCTTTTCCCTTATAATTTTAAACTATCTAAAATTCAAAATTTTCTTTGCAACACCGCGGATATTAATTTACCAATTCCGAGATGATCGTAATCATTTCCTTTAAATGAAATTTATACCGGAATATCGCCGACGTTAAAACCATAGAATCCCATAGAGATTATTGTGGCCCCTGAAATTATTCCGTGCTTGTTTTCCTTCGTGTTTCCCGCGCTGCTAAATCCTCTCGTTTTTCCGGTGCGAGCTCCTGAAATGTTTTATTTCAAGTCCGAGGGTTTTAATTATTTTATCTTGCTCGTTATACGCACGCGCGAGGCCCCTTATCACTCGAGTCGCTCCTTCTCGCGGAAACACGATGGAAATGTTTTGCGAAATAACGAGATAATAGCATTACACGTTCTTGGCGAATTTTAGCGAGCTACAATTAACCCAGTTAAAAGTTTCGAATCCCTTCAAACGAACTTCCACGCAATTAGCGAACTTTCAGCTTCGTTCCCGATTTTTCTTGACCCCCTCGCGCCATTTTGTTTCCTCCACGAACGCTAGGCTTGCTTCCAATTAAACGGCCCGATGACAAACGATTAAAGATAACGAGGTATCTCGATACTCTGTGATCGATATTCCCCACGAGAGGTGTACACGAAAGCGAAAGTAAGGAAAGGAAAGGAAACAGAAAATCGTAGAAGATTCCTCGAATTTGCATGATCGATAGAGATTACGTGAGCAGAGTACGTGAAGCGAAACGAGAACGATTTTCAAATACGTTTGTCGCCTACGAATTCGAGTCTCGATTCTCTGCTCGCTGATCGAGATCCCCCAGCAGATTCCGCCCCTGTTCGTGCACTTTTCGAACGTGTTCGAAAAACTAAAAAGCTTCCCGAAATTCTGCTCCCGCGAAAGCTCCGACATTTTGTTCCTATCTCCACCCCATCTAAATCCACGGTTCACCATTTTTCGATAAACGGGAATCCAAATAACCGCGATAAAGCGGAAATAATCCAAAATTTTAAGGAAATATCGATACTCGGTTTACAAAATCGAGTATTTTTGTTCCTATCTCCACCCCATCTAAATCCACGGTCCACCATTTTTCGATAAACGGGAATCCAAATAACCGAGATAAAGCAGAAATAATCCAAAATTTTTAAGAAATATCGATACTCGGTTTACAAAATCGAGTATTTTTGTCCCTATCTCCACCCCATCTAAATCCAAGGTTCACCATTTTTCGATAAACGGGAATCTAAATAATCGAGATAAAGCAGAAATAATCCAAAATTTTTAAGAAATATCGATACTCGGTTTACAAAATTCTGCACGCATCGGGTCGAAGAAATAATTCAAAATTTTGTAAAATATTGAAACGACATTCAGACCAGAAAACGTGATATACATCGAGGCGAAAAAATAATTCGAAATCTAAAAGCAGACCGAATCGACACACATTGTCTATAAAAAAGTAATCACGATATGCACCGGGTCGAAAAAATAATCTAAAATTCCAAAATTAAAAAATAAGGAACCGATACTCACTGTCAGTAAAAAAAAAAATTCGACACGCATCGAAACGAAAAAATAATTCAAAATCTAAAAAAGGAAAAACTGAATCGATACTCACAAAGCAAAAAATTGGGCCCTCCGTCGGAACGAAAAAAAAAATAATTTAAAATGAAGAAATATGAATGGAAAAATTCGATAAACAGGACTAAACATACAGACGAAATTCCTCGAAAAGGAAAAAAGAAAAAAAAAAATGGTTTCCAATACTACATATGAGCCGTTCACTGCACAAATTGATTAACTGCATAAAACAAAAAGTGGAGAAATGCAATGAAGTCATGTATATTGCTTTTCAAAATTCCCTTTATAATTTAAATCGAAATAAATATCGTAGAATGCATAAATACAAATGTAACTTTCGTCTAACTGTGTATAAAATTTGTAAGAAAAAATAGGCAAAAGATAATCGTTAGTAATGTCACCATTTTTATGTTACTAGAAGAGTCAATCGATTTGGCAAACGAAAAAATTAATAAATTAAAATTTTGCTAAATTTTACTTAAATTCCGATAAGACGGCGCTGAAAAATTCGCCGTTATCATTCATGGCTTGCTAGTGCATTTGAGTTGCATTATTACAACGATTTGCATTAGAGTACGGAGTCAATCAAAGTGCCCCCTGAAATAAATTATTTATTATTCAGTGGCCAAAAAATGTTTGTCGTTTAATGATGTTAATCCTAATTAACAGAGAAAGTCATTATAAATATAAAAAATTACGACTACACCAATTGCTTTGACACTTGAATTTAAGATTTCTCAAAAAGTGGAGTTAATCGATTTGTGCAGTGAACGGCTCATATATAAAGTCTCTGAACGAAGCCGGAGGAACGAATAGAGAAGCGGGAGGATCGGGCGGCAAGGCAGAGATCTGGAGGACGATCGGCGTGGCTATAAATACAGATGGAATTAGAAATTCTCGGTGGTGATCAGAAATAACGTTCCCGGCTTTCAGGTAAGTCGATTTCAGCGGAGGATCGAGGATTCGTCGGCAAGGACATTGGCTCACGCGAGGAGGAACGGCACGAAAGGCGGAGGCGGGAAGAGGAAAGAAGAGATGCGCGTGGTGAGGGCGGAATACGCGGTAGCCGGGCCCGCGATACGTGGGCCCGCGTGATTATGCGTGAAACGCGTGACTCGCGTGCGAAAGCGTCCCCGAGATACGTGAGCGCGGATTGGTCCAAGA
The DNA here is from genome assembly GCF_001483705.2 of Eufriesea mexicana. Taxonomy (NCBI): domain Eukaryota; kingdom Metazoa; phylum Arthropoda; class Insecta; order Hymenoptera; family Apidae; genus Eufriesea; species Eufriesea mexicana. The sequence goes on along the minus strand of NW_016913695.1, from coordinate 244,526 downwards.
ACGGCCGATGCTTACCGACTGCCATGCTGACCCCTTGCCACGAGCACCAGCCGCTGCTCCGCTCTTCTGCAACAGGAACACGCATTCCAATTATTAAAATGAATTAAAATCTATCGAGAAAAGAGGTAGAAATGACAAAGAAATTTCTTTCTCTTTCAAAGTATTCTCTGATAGGGTCAATGATTGTTACTGGCGATCGTTTGGTTCCTGTCATTCATGTTTTTGTCGTTCCAATGTTATGTATTATGCATATTATGTGTATGTAGTATATGGGTATTATATGTATATTATATTTGTATAATATGTGTATTGCATATGTATTATAATACGTAAATTGTATGTAAATTATATTTATATAATATGTAAACTGTATGTAAATTATATTTGTATAATATGTAAATTGTATGTATATTACATTTATATAATATGTAAATTTTATGTAAATTATATTTATATTACATTTATATAATATGTAAATTGTATGCAAATTATATTTATATTACATTTATATAATATGTACATTGCATGTGTATTACATTTATATAGTATGTAAATTTTATGTAAATTATATTTATATTACATTTATATAATATGTATATTGTATGTATATTACATTTATATAATATGTAAATTGTATGTAAATTATATTTATATTACATTTATATAATGTGTATATTGCATGTAAATTACATTTATATAATATGTAAATTGTATATACATTATATACGTAGATATTTCTTGTAATTAAAAGTGAGTATACAAATAAAAATCACTATACATACAGGAGTGACTATAGATATAAAAATGATTAGGGATATAAAAGTAATTGTGTTTATAAATTGTTATTGTTTAGTTGTGGTATAATATAGTAATTGCAATATAATATAGTAATATAGTAATTATATGGCACGGTAATTGTAACAGGAATTGAATAGCGCAATATATTAATTTATATATTAATATATTATATTTATATAATACGTAAATTGTATGTATATTGTATACGTAGATATTTCTTGTAATTAAAAGTGAGTATACAAATAAAAATCACTATACATACAGGAGTGACTATAGATATAAAAATGATTAGGGATATAAAAGTAATTGTATTTATAAATTGTTATTGTTTAGTTGTGGCATAATATAGTAATTGCAATATAATATAGTAATATAGAAATATAAACAGTACAATAGTAATTTTATGGTGCAGTAGTTGTAGTAGGAATTGAATCGTACATTATATTAATTGCAGTAGAAGTTGTATAGAATAGTAACCGTATTGGTACAAATATAGGAGTAATTATAGTTATAAGTTGGTTACAGACTAATCAAAGACTACATCAAAGATAGGTGTATACATGTGTACATGTTCTCGAAGCATTTCTGCATAAATGCCTCATTCTGAGAAATAATAGAGCGTCGAGCGATCTTGTAATTTTTAATTAAGTGTCTAGCAGAAGTCGATAATTAAAACAGGGTATTAATTTATTATGAATAAAATTAGAGCCAAGTGTTCTTCGCGATGAGTCAGCTATGAGTCGGAAATGCTTCTTTTCGAGAAAAAAAATTTCTCATTTCCGATTTACAGACGTTGCTTCGTTAAAATATTGGATAAATCGATAATAAATTGATCAAAATTGATCAATTTTATTCTTGGCTAACTCGATTACGAAACGAAGGGCCAATTTTGATACGTTTTTCGAAGTAAGGACGAAATTTATCATTGATCTATCGATCTTATGGTATTTTCTACGTTTCCATACATTTTATAAAAATTTTAATCTTCCAAGAATTAAAATTTTCTTTCCAGAACGACCGTTTTAAAATTTAGAAAAAGAAAATATGGGAGTACTTAAGTACAGCACTTAAGTATCGCTCTGAAGTTCCTGCTTTTCAGGTTTCCTTTTAAAAGACACTTCAAATTCGATCTCACTTCACCCTGGTTCTTTAATCTCCGGCATTAAGCGACCGAAAAACACGGTTTTAAAATTTCCAGTTTCTTTCAGAGAGACATATCTGAAAAGGAAATAGTAAAAATGATAAGAATAAAAGCAGGAAACCCAAAGAAATTAATCAGTCGAATAAATTTTCACCCTAAAACCCTACGTGATGTCGAAACGTAATACCGGTACACTCGAAAAGAAATAAAAAATAAAAAAAGTCAAAGAATATAGAAAAAATAAAAAATCCTAATTTTCAACCTAACTCGAACCTAAACCACCTTACATAATATCGAATCGCAATACTAATATAATAAGAAGGCAAAGAAATAAGCCGATCGAATAAATTTCCACCCCCTAAAACCACCCTACGTGATATCGAATTATAATAATCATAAAATAATAAAAATGAAAAATTTAAATATCGATAAAACTGCAAAGGACAAAAATGAAAGAAGGGGAACGGTAAGAAAAGAACGGTGGTTCAATTTCCACCCTTAAAAACCCCAAAGTCACCCTATACACTGTCGAATCGCAATATTAATAAAATAAAACAAAAAAATTAGAAAATTTAATATCGATAAAACAGCAAAAGACCAAAACGAAAGAAGAGGAACGATAAGAAAAAAGGGTGGATCAATTTCTACCCTTAGAAACCCCAAAGTCACCCTATACACTGTCGAATTGCAATATTAATAAAATAAAATTAAAAAATAAGGAAATTTAATATCGATAAAACGGCAAAAGTCCAAAACGAAAGAAGAGGAACGATAAGAAAAAAGGGTGGATCAATTTCCACCCTTAGAAACCCCAAAGTCACCCTATACACTGTCGAATCGCAATATTAATAAAATAAAATAAAAAAATATGAAAATTTAATATGGATAAAACAGCAAAAGACCAAAACGAAAGAAGAGGAACGATAAGAAAAAAGGGTGGATCAATTTCTACCCTTAGAAACCCCAAAGTCACCCTATACACTGTCGAATTGCAATATTAATAAAATAAAATTAAAAAATAAGGAAATTCAATATCGATAAAACAGCAAAAGACAAAAACGAAAGGAGAACGATAAGAAAAGAACGGTGGTTCAATTTTTACCCTTAGAAATCTTGTCTGAATCTCGAGATCGTAAATCGGGAATTATTCCGACGAATTGGGGGGGGAGGAAAGAAAGGAATATTTTCGGGAAGAAATATGGAGAAGATTTTTCACGCGGTTTCGCGGGTATGCCGATTCAGAGGTAGCATGTGCGTTTCATTCATCGCTGAAAATACGCGGGAATATTATATTTAGCGCGAACGCGGAGAGGAGAGTGTCGCGCGACAACCGCGACAGGTTTATGGTGGTTGGCACGGGGTGGCTCAGGGGAAATAGGGATCGGGCCACGGGCCGTCCCATTCACCTTCTATCCGCGCGATATTGGCTTGCGATCTCGCGACTCGTTTCGCTTTCTTTCGCTTTCTTCTTATCCTTCTTTTCTTCTTCGGTTCCAGTCCTTACGAAGATTGGCTTAATCTGCGAAAATGTCGTATTTCGGTCGTAATCATCGGGAGAAATGTTGGTAGAAAAATCGAAACTACATGCTTTCTGTCTGTCTCTCTTTTTTCATCTTTTCCTTTTTCAAGTTTCCGTGTTTGTGGAGATTGGGTTAATTTGCGAAAATGTCGTATTTCGGTCATAATGATGGGGAAAAATGTTGGTAGAAAAATCGAAATTATTCACCTACTGTATATGTGTATCTTCCTTTTTTCCACTTTTCATTTTTATTTTTCTTCTTTTTCTTTTTTTTTTGAGTTTACGTGTTTGTGGAAATTGGTTTAATTAGTGAAAATGTCGTATTTCAGTCGTAATGGTAAGGCAAAATATTGGTAGAAGAATCGAAATTATTCACCTTCTCCATGTGTGTCTTTCTTTTTTCTCCTTTCATTTTCCTTTTTCTTTTTTTTTTTTTTTTTGAGTTTAGTGAAAATGTAGTATTTCGGAAAAATGTTAGAAAAATCGGAAATATTATACAATATTTGCACAGAACAAATGAAATCATTGTAATCGAAGTTAAGAGTAGCCACGCAATTCTACATCACAATCGCAGCAAGCTAATTAATCGTATTATCTTCTCAAGGATTAAGGTCGAGGATAATCTAAGAAGATTAAAAATGCAAGCATAATCTCGCTAACGAACACCGAGACCCTGATTTTCTAAGATTCACCGATAACTATTAAAATTTAATCGAGCAACCCAAGCACGAGGCACTTTCTTACCGAAAAAACACAATTTATTTATATATTTTGTTTCAATTCAATAACGAAACTCTTCCTCAAACTATTTTCCTAAATTAACAGAAGAGTATCAATTACAGTTTACATTTCTTCCTATAGATCTTACCCGCTTATGTGAAAAATAACTGCAATAAAATGATAACACAGGTACCAAAAAAAAAAATTTTTGATAATGGAAATGCTTCTTATATATTTTAGAATCCGAATCTGGAAACGAAAACAGCCTACCATCTTAGGTTTATGAAATAAATAAATAAAATATCGAATACAACAAATAATAAAGCATCAATTCTTGCTATCTTTACAAAAATATTCTTAAGACCTCAATTTTTTTCCAAAATTTGTATGAACTGCTTCGTATAGCACTATCTTTCCCCTGTAAAATCAAATTTGATTTATAATGAAACGATTTTTCTTTATCGAGATATAACAGAAAAATGTCAACTACAGTTTGCATTTCTTTCTACAAATCTCATCCGTTTATGTGAAAAATGGCTGCAATAAAATGATAACACAGGTACCAAAAAAACAAATATTTTTGATAATGGAAATGCTTATATATTTTAGAATCCGAATATGGAAACGAAAACAGCCTACCATCTTAGGTTTATGAAATAAATAAATAAAATATCGAATAAAACAAATAATAAAGCATCAATTCTTGCTATCTTTACAAAAATATTCTAAAGACCTCAATTTTTTTCCAAAATTTTTATGAACTGCTTCGTATAGCACTATCTTTCCCCTGTAAAATCAAATTTGATTTATAATGAAACGATTTTTCTTTATCGAGATATAACAGAAAAATGTCAACTACAGTTTGCATTTCTTTCTACAAATCTCATCCGTTTATGTGAAAAATGGCTGCAATAAAATGATAACACAGGTACCAAAAAAACAAATATTTTTGATAATGGAAATGCTTATATATTTTAGAATCCGAATATGGAAACGAAAACAGCCTACCATCTTAGGTTTATGAAATAAATAAATAAAATATCGAATAAAGCAAATAATAAAGCATCAATTCTTGCTATCTTTACAAAAATATTCCAAAGACTTCAATTTTTTCCTAAAATTTTTATGAACTGCTTCGTATAGCACTATCTTTCCGCTGTAAAATCAAATTTCATTTATAATCAAACGATTTTTCTTTACCGAGATATACATCTTCGAAGTTACTGGAAAAATATTGAAAATTATAGAGTGTTATTATTTTGTCGCGTACTGAAAAAGGATAATACTATCATATAAAAGGGCTTTTAAGCTTCCCTTTCTTTCTCCACCACTCCCTCCCTCCCTCTCTCACGCAATATTTCCATAAAATTCCGAAGATCCCCCTAATTATCCCACGAATTAAATTTCCCACTCTACGAGGACGCAGACATAATCGCCTATCCTGTGCAAGCTCATTATAATTTTCGTGATTTTCCGACGGCGGTTCCCCTTGTCTCGGGCCTCATAACATTAGCTCAAGGTGTTACAAAGCATAATTATTCCGAGACATGCAACGGTAGTTCCACGCGTGCTGGTATTAAATTCTTGCACAACAGCTCCTGCACCCGCCTCATTTGCATCCTGAAAGCTGCATTTCGGAAGATCGTTAAAGCAGACCAGTTCAGCATTCATCTCACCACTGGCACCTGGCTCTCTATAAGACAACATCCAACGTTAATTCCAATTTTTCCAAACGAATTTTTCCTTCCAATTTTAATTCTAATTTTAATTCCGATTTTTCGAAAAATCCTTCGATCGGTTTCGATTTATCGATTCACCGTGCTACATCTACCAGTTGTCACGCGATTAATGAACGTTAATTACGTGGAACCCCCATAGTCACGGCCACGTGGACTCCATAGAGTAATGGTGGATGCACTTCCTTCGAGCTCGCTTTCGAGCGACCGGGCTCGCAACTGCTGGCAGAAAATTCGCTCCTAACTTGTCGCAGAGGATTCCAAGGCTCTGCACTTGCCACTTCCATGAACTTCGTTCGCCTAAGTGCGAGCAGTACCGAAGGGTGGTTATCGGGATCGTGGAAAGTTGCTGGAAAATTGTTCACGGTAATTACCGAAGTTCTCGGAGTATGTCACGAAGAAGAAAGCGAGGTGTATCTCGAGGAACTCGTGTTTTCGAGATTATTCTTGAGATTTCCTACACTTGATTTCTTTTTTCTTTTTTTCAAGGGAGGTTGGAAATTTGAGGAAATTGGAGTAAATTGGAGGGAATTCGATAGCTATGGGTACTGATGCCGTTGTTAGAGTGAAAAAGGAAACGATGGATGCTCGAAGAGCACAAAGGAAGTCGAGCAAAGCGAAACGATGAAACAAAGTGAAATATTGTTTTATACATGCTACTGGTTGTGCTTTGTGGCTGCTATTCCAGTAAGTATGTCAGAAAAGGAAGCCATTATCGTCCACGAGGTTACTCGTTTCGCGAAGCAAAGCCTAGGTATTTAAGTGAATTTTAGAAATTTTGCATATGACGCCAATGCATACGTTTGTCCTGGTTTTAGGATCTTAGTATTTAATAAAGTAATTTTTCATAGTGTTTAATAAAAATATTCGACTTATACCACCTGTCAAATAACTGGTAATAAACGTGTAAATACAGTATAAATAATATAGTAAATACAGTACGTGTAACATAGTAAATATAGTATGTGTAGTATAGTAAATATAATATATAGAGCATAGTAAATATAGTATATATAGCATAGTAAGTTTAGTGTTAGAAAAATGTTCACTTCACCCTCGCGCGATGCAACCCTTTCAACGCAGCGCGCCCTGTCGGTAAAATATATACCGCGCACGCGACTGCGTGTCCCCTCTACGTACGGAACGTTCGTGGTCATATATCATCCCCGAAATTCTATAGAAATTCACTTCCGTGATAACTCTAACTTCTGTGATAATTTTAAATTCTGTGGTAACTCTAATTCTAACTTCTGAGATAACTCTAACTTCTGCGATAATTCTAACTTCTGTGATAACTCTAACTCTAACTTCTGTGATAACTCTAACTCTAACTTCCGCGATAACTCTAAATTCTGTGATAATTCTAATTTCTGCGATAACTCTAACTTCTGTGATAACTCTAACTCTAACTTCCGCGATAACTCTAAATTCTGTGATAATTCTAACTTCTGCGATAACTCTAAATTCTGTGATAATTCTAACTTCTGCAATAACTCTAACTTCTGTGATAACTCTAACTTCTGCGATAACTCTAACTTCTGTGATAGCTCTAAATTCTGTGATAACTCTAACTTCTGCGATAACTCTAACTTCTGTGATAACTCTAACTTCTGCGATAACTCTAACTCTAACTTCTGTGGTAACTCTAACTCTAACTTCTGTGGTAACTCTAACTCTAACTTCTGTGATAACTCTCCAATTACATTCCCAGTTCAGTAAGAATTCACGTCCTTCGCGGTGTCCTCGTCGGGACCCGTGAGTTTCTCGAGAGATCTCGTGACCGAGAGCCTCTCATTCCGTCTTCTCCCCGTGTCGCCCCGGTCGGACCAGCACGGACTATTTTCGTTCGGCTTCCGTCGACCGGCGTGCGACAGAGAGAGAAAGGGAACGGTGGAACGTGCCAGAAGAGCCAGATGGCGCGGCGAGCGGCGGAGGGGGCGCTGCTAGGGTTATCGTTCCCATGAAAGCATCTGATTTACTCCCCTGTCCAAATGGATCAGCTGATGGGTCGAATCACCGCGGAGCATAAATTGTCACGCATTCGGCGCAATGTCGTCGGTTCGCGCTCGTTTCTACACGAAGTTTCGCGACTTCTGGGAAACGGTGCTCGGGCTGTTGAGACACGGTTCGTGGAAACGGGACACGAGGCTTTATTTCTCCCGCGAGTGTTGGTTCGTTGTTTTTCGAAAGCGGTGGACTCCGTTTAACGCTGGAAACGACGAAGCGATTGAAATTGCTTATTTCGGATATTGTGTCATTATCGTAGAATTTCTGAAAACATTTAATTGCATCTGGCAAAATTTAGCCTGATTTTTATTCGGGTTGAGATATAATTACACGTAGCTATTTGTCTCTGATGTGTCGTTATAATTATTGACATGACATAGTTAGCTATTCATTATAGGATGGTAGTTCTGGTATTAATTGTCGCTCTGTTTGTTTCGAATGATAGTGTTCCGATAAACATTTGGCTTCCTTTTATCGATTGTTTACTCGTTTAAGTCATACAAAATGACAGAACAAGTGTTGTGTATTTTTGTGCCAGTAAATGAATTAGGTACACTAGCTAAACGTGTTGCTTCGTGGAAGCAGTTCTAGAAATTGGTGGGGGTAATCCCGTGACAATTAAGCGGGCTAAACTATGTGATACTTAAGTGTGCACCGTTATATATATATTTCTTTCTTTTTTCTTTTCTTTTCGTTTCGTTGATGTCTAAGTTATTTCAAAAGGATTTCAAGCAACGCTTTTACTGTTGTTTGTTGGGATACGTCTTTCAAATGACCTTGACCACCGAAACGTCGATTTGCTTTGGTTAGAAAGTTTCGTAAACGAAAACAGGGAGATGCATAAACGAACTATTTGCTATCGTCATATGAAAAGTACACTAATTTTCGTAAATGAGTCATAAATGACCTTGTCACTTGCGTTTTCATTGTCCCGTCGTCGCGTTACTTGGACTGCCGCCATTTTTCTCGACATATGCTCGTAGTTACCGCCATTATCTTCGTATTGTCCTCGCTAACTGTGTAACTAGTTGTTTCATTTAACTCAAATTATTTATATGGATATGTACATGTATATGCATATATATGCTTCGTGTGGTTACAGTCGCGGTCTACTTTTGGTTGTTATATAGGGTGCTCCAGAAATAACGTAGCATTTTCTTTTCACGAGATATTTTAAGTTCCTTTTTTTTATTTTTTACAATGCTCCAAGAATTTTTGAACGTGTTCGGCTTTCCGTGAAACGACTCTTTGAATCTTCCTTCACCTTCTATTAGGGATATGACTGCGTCGGGAAAATGGTCTTTAACTCAAAGGAGAACTTAAAGTGCCGCAGTATTAAAGTTCGAATATTTAGGAGCCTCGTAATCTCAGAGTTTGTGAACCTTTTCATAGTGAATCCATGAAAAGCTTAAATTTTGAAAACCACGAATCTAGAAATTTCTAAATTCTGTAGATCATGAATTTTGTAGTTCACGATTCTTTGAATCTATCTATTTTTGGATCTACGAATTCATTGAAATTCAGAAAAGTTTTGGATCCATGAGTCCTAGAGTCCATAAATCCTAAATGCATCCTAGATTCCATGGATCTTAAAGTCCATAAACCTGGGCTCGATGAATCTTAAGGTCCACGGATCTTAGAGTCCATAAATGTTAAAGCCTCTGAATTTTAGAGTCCATGGATCCTAGAGTCCGTAAATGTTACAGTCCCTGAATTTCAGAATCCATGAATGTTAAAGTCCATAAATTCTAGGGTCCATGCACGTGAAAGTCTTTGAATTTTAGAGTCCATGGATCCTAAAGTCCATAAATTCTAGGGTCCATAAATGCAAAAATCCCTGAATCTTAAAGTCCATAAATCCAAAATGCTTGCTACTCTTTACGAACATTAGAGTCTATAAATCCTAGGGTTCATGCAAGCCAGAGTCCATATATGCTAGAGGCCATAAATTCTAGGGTTCACGCATGCTAGAGTCCACGTATCCTAGAGACCATAAATTCTAAACTTCATGAATGTTAAAGTCCATAAATCCTAGATTCCATGAACCTTACTGTACATAAACCTTCAAACGATGAATGTTAGAGTCCACGAAACCTGGAGACCATAAATTCTAGGGGGTCCGTGAATCCTAGAATCCATGAATCTTAGAGTCCACGGATCCCAGAGTTCGCGAATACTAAGGTCCATGGATCCCAGACTCCAACGATTAAAATCTTTATCGAACGAATGCGAATCCCAAAATTTACGAATACTCGAATACTCAACGAATATTCGGGTCCACGAATCTTCGTATTCGCGAACCTCAGAGTCCATGAACCCTAGAACCCGCGAATCTTAGAATCCTAACGGGACTAGGTTGTCACTCTAGAAAGTGCAAAAGGCAAAACGGGCACGGTTCGTTGATTTACGGATCGGTTTAATTTACGCACTCCATGTTAATTAACGGCGCGTCACACGTAAAGGAACGACCTCGCGTAAAAGTTAATGCGCGTACGCCCCTCTTATGGAGGCACGTGCACCGTCGGATGCGCTGCTTTTTTTCATCGCTGGCAGGTGCTGCATCGCGGTGCACCAACTACGTACAACAAATTAAATGCAGTTCAGCTTGACCCGCCAGATCGACGAACTTCTTTTTCACCTTGAGGCAAAAATAGCACCGTACTACGACGACTCGTTTCGACTGCCTCCTATCCGAATTTCAAATTTTCTCGACTGTTCCGTTGCTTTTTGGCAAGAAGGAGTGGGGGGGGGGAGAGGGAAGGGGAAGTAGCTCGGGCACTCGAGGATTTCTATCTCGCGATTTCTGTACTTGCTTGAAGTCAAACAACCCTGGATAAAAACTTTCTTTCCGGCCAACTTTTGCAACTGCCTTAAAAATAAAAATAAAAATAAAAATAAAAAATAGAAACCTTTTAAAATACGCTTTTGTTAAAGAACTCTTTCAATGGAGGAATATAGATATAGAGGGTATACTATCAAAATTTAACCAGTTATAATATAAAACGAAAAATGTTTCTTTATTTTTCTGGTTTAAAAATAAAATATTTGTACTAAACCGAGTTTTTCTTTTTTTTTTTTCTTTTTTTTGAGTGTAGATCTTCCTCTGTACAACTGTTGCCAAAGTATATATATGCATAATAATTTAACCTTGAAACGACCTTTGATTCGCAGAATTAAAATTAAATGCGATTTAATAAAAAAATATTCGATTAAATATAATTTGTTGAAATTGACGAATTTTTACTCCACGAGTATTTTCGAAATACTTAATTTTTGTGGCAATAGATTGCTATAGTAGCTTTTTATACTATTTAAATTGCATGGGAAATATTTCTAATACTATTAATTATAATTTATAGAGATGTTTACACGAGACATTCAGTATATAATAATAAAAAGCATATAGGAAGTTTTTAAAATTTTTCTATTTTAATATCAACGATTCGAATTTGAAACCCACGTTTCTACCAAATTTTGATTATCGATTATTTCGCTGTCGATTACTTTAATATCTACGGTTCAAATTTGAAACCTACATTTCTGCCAAATTTTGATTATCGATTATTTTTAAATCTACGATTCAAATTTGAAACATACATTTCTACCAAATTTTGATTATCGATTACTTTAAAATCTACGATTCAAATTTGAAACCTACATTTCTGCCAAATTTTGATTATCGATTATTTTTAAATCTACGATTCAAATTTGAAACCTACATTTCTACCAAATTTTGATTATCGATTATTTTAAAATCTACGATTCAAATTTGAAACCTACATTTCTACCAAATTTTGATTATCGATTATTTCGCTATCGATTATTTTCCTCGGAAAGGGAAGCGAAAAAGAAACCTCGAACAAAGTCTCGTCGATCGTCGTAGATCATTACATTAACTTCCGCGACGGATCGAAAATCGCGTGATTCGCACGTGACACGCATTTTTACGCGTCGGTTACGCAACGCGCCGCGTTTATGGCACCATCTCGGACCCACGCAGTGCACATGCACGCTCGATCATCCACTCTTACGTCGTTTCTCGTGGATCAAGGTCCCGAGATCGAATTTGGCGCAAGCACGTTTCGGTTTCTCTTTTTGGATCATGCATACTTTCTCCCAAACTGATACCTGAATTTATTATCAACCATGCACGAGACCAGAAACCTAATGCAATTAACCCCTTACCTGCAGCGATGTAATTTGTTCTACTCTCGAGAAAACAATAATAACAACACAACAGGGGGTAATAGACAATAATAAATGGTAACAAAGAAGTTCTTGCAGTGAAATTTCAAAAAAATTTTCAAAATCTGTTACGCTATTAATAAAGAAAAACATTGTTCCCCAATTTTGCAAATTGGACCTATCTGAAAATTACACGAATATAATGAAAATTTAACATGAGTCAATTATTTGCCAATTCGATCAACTCGAGCAGATATTTATTTTAAATATAATATTCGAGAAAATTAAAAAAATGGAATTAATTATATTGAACGATTCGTGTGTAAGTTATTAATACATGGGAAGGAGTCGGGAATCACGCGCCATTTTGAAAAAATTCACAAAATAATCTCGAAATAAAATAAAAGGGAAAGAAGGAAAGAAAAACTTACGTTTAAAATATTCGGTAAGTAAACGTGTATTTTTGGAGTCAGAAGCACGGAAAAGTTTGGATACCTCGAGTGTTTACACGAACTTTCTCCCTCCTGGTCACTTCCGAATTATCTCGTGAAATATTGACACGCGACTAAAATTCTATTTACCAGTCCAAAAGCAAGTGTCTAATTAAAACGCCGATAGACGTCATCCACTTGGACCAATGAAATAATTCCAAATCGTTCTCGTCGCTATCCAAACATCCTACTGTGCACGTGCTACAGTCGTGCCATCTTAAGTGCCATTTTGAATGCCATTTTTGGTGCTATTCTAAGCACCATTTTAAATGCTTTTGCACCGTTTTAGCTACCATTTTAAGTGCCATTTTGGATGACATTTTAAGCGCTATTCTAGGTACCATTTTAAGTACCATTATAAGTGCCATTTTAAGTACCATTTTGTGTGCTATTTTCGGTGCTGTTCTAGCCATTAACCATTTTAAGTGTCACTTTAGATGCCATTATAAGTGCCATTTTATGCGCCATTTTAAGTGCCATTTTAGGTGCCATTTTAGGTGCCATTTTAGGTGCTATTTTAGGTGCCATTTCAGGTGCTATTTTAGGAGTTATTTTGGGTGCAATTTTAAGTATCAATTTTGGTGCTACTTTAAGTGCCATTTTAGGTGCCATGTTGTATCTAACAGATCCTCTAACAGGCACCGTATTCGCGAATTTTTCTCGACAAATGAAAATTCTCGATTACGCGTGCGTTTTCCGACATTCCACCACAGTCAGTGGACACTGGAGCGGAAAAAATGGTAAACGATGCGGGAATTATATAAACGTACAAAAATACAACTCACATCGAGGTCGGGTTGGAAGTACCAACGAAACGAATTCGCGTGTAACGTTCGAGCGTCTGGTTAGGTTCGGCTGTCAGGTTCGATCTATTAATATACACTGCGAGCCGCCTGCCTAATTCCTAATGGAATATTCGTACAGATTTCTCGACGTGGACGCCTTAAAAGTATTCGACGCTGGAGCATGCTCGAACGTCAGCTATTTGGGCCCGGCGAAATGTCGAAATGCACGTAGACAAAAATTTTAATTCGTCGTTTAAAGAGGGAGAAATACTCGAAGGCTTCCTCGCTATAAAAATATTTACAAAAGAAAAGAAATGCTAAAAATTTGTCACGTTTTCCCAAAATATCGAGTAGCACGTTTCTATTAAATTATTATTAAATTAATATTACGAATATCGTAAATTATTTCTAAAATTAACCCGTATGCCGATGAAATCAAAAAATTTAATTATAAATTGTGCTTTGGGAGTGTAATTAATTTTAATTAGCCACTGTATATTCCCATAATCATAATAATGATTTAAATCAAGAATCCAAGAGAAATAATATTCCCGCCAATTTTAATTTTGATTTTCCTTTTTTCTTTTTTAATTTTTATTTCAGAAATTATATCAAAAACATCGAGGACAAAAATATGAATAAAAATTGATATTTTTATTCATATAAAAATAGCAAACAAAGAGAGATCAAAGATGGAGGCGGTTTCAGTTTCGTGGAAAGTGACATGGTCGTTCGATCAGCTGATCGTCCACGTGCTCCGCGTTGCGAGAACAATATTCTTCCTCGATGGAGAGAAATCGTGTTTCCGTTCGAGAAAACGTATTTTCGAAACGACGAATGTAAACCCGCCTTAAGGTATTGCCAGAGCAAAGGAATGTCGACGAGCTGTTAACGAAAATACCTAATCTCGCCTGGCAATAATAGCCAAGACATAAAAATTCCATAAAAATATAACAAACTCAGTTCACACGTGCTTTTCATTTCTACAATACATAACTATAATCATCCTACCTTAATTTCCCCTAGACAATCGTTGAAAAGAACACTCGTTGCTTCTCGAAAAGTCCATTCTTCCTCGAACCATCTTCTCTTCTTTGGGCTTCAAAATTGATCGTTTCTTCGATTTTGGATATATATGTCTTTCTCTACACTCTTTGTACTCTTCTACTAATGATTTCAGTTTTCCACCAGTAAAATTTCAACTAGAAGCGGACGTGGTACCCGCAATTAACGAAGGTGTGCACACTTGATCAGGTCTTCGAAGAAAAGGCACTCGAGGCTACGGTTCTTTTTGTCCACGCGAATGGACGAAAGCAGCGCATGAAAGGTAGCATTATTCGTTCGTAACGAGACCCTTCGAACGATTCGATAACTTCCTTTTTATTCCGTGCTCTTGAAGCAACGCATCAAAGCGCACTTCAGCGGCGCGCGTTCAGACGACGCTGAACGACGCTGCTACAGGCTTCTTGCTCGCTTTGGACTTCGATACACTTCTCGAAAAGTGGCCAACACCGATTACAATATCCCTTTGAAGGATCCTAGCCAACGGTCCTCACGTACGCGCCATTTTCTTCCACGCTCCGCGCGCCATCTCCTTCATCCCGACTAGCACCCCGGGCCCCGAGTTGCTTCCAAATTCGCGAGGCAAAGTTTCGAAAGTTTTACAGCCAAACGATAAAACGAGCCCGTCGATCTATTTTCTAATTCTTCCCTCGTCCAACTTCCCAAAATGGCAGCCAAATTCCACGGCGGGACCTTCGAACCGCTATCTTTAGACGGTTCGACCTCCAAACTCCTCGAGCAATTCCCAAATCGAATTACAGGACTGGGCACACTCGTTTCCCATCGACTGTCACTCGTGGAATTTTAAATTTCGAACCGCTATCTTTAGACGGTTCGACCTCCAAACTCCTCGAGCAATTCCCAAATCGAATTATAGGACTGGGCACACTCGTTTCCCATCGACTGTCACTCGTGGAATTTTAAAGAGAGAAAATCGATAAGCAGAAGTTCGAAATGGAACTTCTATTTTGGATGTAAATAGAAACCAGTCGAAGAGGTACACTTGAAACGTCCCTCCGGTTACTTTGCCCCGAGAAATTTCTATCCAATTTCCATCGGAAGGTTAGTTCCCAGGCACTTCAGGCCACTCCTTCTCCATCAAGCCAGAAATCATCGAAGAAACACGGAGGTATCTCCGAGTCCTTATCTCCGTTGCAGTTGACCCTATTTTATCGTCAGAACTCCAATTTTATCCACGTTCCAAGTCCATTCCACGAGTCTCGGAGTCTCTTCAAACGCTGATCTTGCTCAAACGCTAACCGAGATGTCTCCGGAGTTCCATCCTCGTAATAACCCCTCAGCTTCCTGCCAACTTCGATTTCACCCACGTCTCTTCTCGGAACCCTACTCTCTTCCTCAAACAGAGAGCCTTCGAAGAAGCGCGCACACTGCGAGGAGCCTTAGAAGCTCATCTCTCACAGAGCTAGCTCTCTGTCACTATCAGGGATGCGATTCGATCCGCAATTTTTCCATCCCGACACTTTGCTTCTTCTTTGAGATCTTCTGATGATGCGTTTCGTCGATTTAACGACAGACTGTCATTTTTCTGAACGAATTTCTGGGATCGGGCAACTCGGACTCGCGATGAGGTTGAAGTGGACTCGGAACCGGGAAAAACGGAGGGAGATAGGGTTCTAGGACCCTATTTAGAAGCGGTGTTGCGTGGGGTTGCGCACGAAGGATGGCCGCACGCAGTCACGGCACAACACTTCACGGAATACTGACAAGTCAGGGCAGAAGAGGAGTCCGCGACGATGCCATGTGACCGTCATTCGTGCTCTCCTTCTCTTCTCTTCACTGCCACCACCCACGCATCTGGCAGTGGCCAGAAGAAACGCCCATGTGCGACTAAGCAGCGTTATTTCGAGATAAACAAGGAGAGCGAACGGAGAAGCGAAATCGACGATCACATACGTGTGCGTTGGTGTGCGTGAACAGTGTAAAAGGGAAACCGAGGGTATATTCCTCGAAAGGCGAGACGCGCCACGACTAAATATAATTGCTCGCGCGAATCGCTTTCGTGGTGGAGTTCGATGGGTGGGGATGGTGGCAGGGCTCGCTGCAAAATTCGAAGGCCCTTTTGGGGTGAAAGACGAAATTCTGCCAGGAATTTGAGGGTGAGGAGGGATCGGGTTGGTTGGTGGTCGAAGATAAGTTATTCGAGGGTGGTTGAGGATTTTCGAGGTTCTTGGCAGCTGATTATATGTGATCGTGACAAAATTATTTGTGAATTTTGCTGATTATTTTTTGAGGTTAATTGTTCTAGTTTATTATATTTTAAATTATACAGGAATTTTCTATATTGGTAGATTGGGGTTCTTTGTTGATAAAAGGGAAATAATTCAAGGGTAATTGTTAATTTTTTAGTCTTTGATTATCTTATACAGATTAATTGATAGGTTCTATTATACTTTAAATCATAGGAGAATATTTCCTAGCTTGATATAATTAAGATCACTAGTTCCTAGGAATATAGGAATTCGGATTCCTGTATAATCCGCAAGACGTGAAGTATTGCCACAACATTCCTGCAGAAACAGCCACGTTCGAGAAGTCGTGAAACATTCCGATCATAGCAACGAAATCCTAAATCCGTGCAATTGGAACAATGAAAAGTACCGCGAAGAACTTCTAGACCGCCATTATTAACTGCACAAGTCACATAACCTGACAAAATTAACAAAGTAAAAATACAAACATTTCCCATTTCGTTATTTATAAAATAAACCAAACATAACCTATTATTTCAAGAACCGCTCAAACCAAACCTCGAAGAATCACCATAATACACTTACATCTTAATATTTCAAACTTTGTTATTTATAAAATAAACCAAACATAACCTATTATTTCAAGAACCACTCAAACTTAACCTAACTCTTCTTCCCTAAAAATAACCTCAACAATCGTGCAACGAATTTCTGAAAGCCTCGAACAATCACCATAATACACCTAAGTACATCCAAACATTTTAAATTTCGTTATTTACAAAACAAATCAATCGACAAATCTAACCTAATCCTTCTTTCCCAAAAATAACCTCAATAATTGTGTAAAGTATTTTTGAAAGCCTCGAAGAATCATCATAATACACTTCCATCCAAACATTTCAAATTTCGTTATTTATAAAATAAACCAAACATAACCTATTATTTCAAGAACAACTGAAACCTAACCTAATTCTTCCTTCCCAACAACTAGAAGCCTCGAAGAATCACTATAATACACCCACACTCGGCATTTCAAATTTCGTTATTTACAAAACAAACCAATCGAGAAACCTAACCTAATCTAACCTATAATTTCAAGAACGATCAAAATACAATCGCAAAGGAAGTATGTATCTACAAAAATGGGCTCAAATCCACTTCGTCCTTATCCCCAAACCTAACCTAACCTTTCTCTCAGCAATAACCTCAACGACCAAGTACCTTATCTGCGAAAAACCTCAAAGAATCGCGAAAACGTGCTCACCTCTCGAAATCTCGGGAAACCCTGTTAAAAAGAGCGAGGAGAGAAAAAACGAAGCCGGTATAGTCCTTCGAGATGTTCCCGTGGATCCCCGCGAAGGGTACCACGAGCATCGCGTGCGTGCGCGCACGCGCGACCAGCAGCGGCCACAAAGAATTCCAGTTGGGGTAAGGTTAGTGCCGCGCGCGTGCACGCTAGCGTGTCTGTCACGCATGTGCGTACGGAAACAGAGCGGAGCGTGGGTTTCCTCCCGCGGTGAGGCCTGCTCTGCCGCGGAGGGGCACGTTTCCTTTCGGTGCGGTGCATTGTGACCCCTTTCGTCGCGCTCTTTCCCCCCACCGCGAGGAGCATTAGGCTGTTGCACGTAATCGGCGGAACGATCCGTCGAAATAATCGGGATTCTTAATAACACACGGCGCAACAAGGTTGCGCGCACGGAGAACCGTTTATCGCGCTGATCATCGCCGGCTGCTGCGCCGGTTGGCAAGTATAAGTAATATTGCTCGCGTTTCGTGCCATGTCCGCTCGAGTGCCGTATGTACGTGGAGCTACGGAATTCGCGCTGTTACAGGGGATAACGTTATCGTGAGTGATTGTACCATTAGACAGGGGATCTGTGATGGAGGAATCGGAAATGGCAGAGTCCACTTGGAAATCTTCTTTCTCGTCTACTCCACGAGAAACGGATGATTTCGATGATTCTTCGGTGTGTTGGAGAAATCAATTTTTCAGGGAAGTTTGTGAATTGTTTATGAATGCTATTGACAAGTGATATTTGATGGAAAAACGAGGTGAATTGGTATAGTAAATCTTGCATGGTGGAGATTGCCTGCTTTCAAAGGAGATTATGAATAATTTATTAATATCGTTGATAGATGATGAGACGAAGGGTGAATTTTCCATTTTTAGGGTAATTTGTGAATAATAAATTATTGACAGGTGAGTGATAATGAAAAATCGTGGTAAATTAGTACAGCCAATTTTGCATATTTAAAATTTTCCGAATTTGCATATTAATATTTGTCACACGAATTTCGTACATTGAAAATTTATGCTTCTTCAGGGAGGTTTAATTTTCAGTTGATTTATGGCCTTTTGGTGCTTAAAGGACGCGAATGGCTGTATTCAGTCAGATTTAAACCTGTATACAAATATCTCATCACTAAATGATTTAATTTATGATCCTGGAATATTAGTTTCATTTGCGATATTCTTGATTTTTGTCAGGATATAATTGAAGGGATTGGAAGTAATGGAAATTTCTGGATATGATGTGAGAAATCAGAAATAATATAAAATAATGGGAAAATATAGAAATAAAAGCGTTCAGGAAGGTAGCCTTAACGGCTGCGATCTGGAAGATCGAAAAGAGAGGAGTGAGGGTGCGAGAGGAGGACAGGTAGAGAACGTTTTAATTGCAAAAGGGAACGGTGTTCTCGAGTTTTAACGGAGAATTAAGATTGTTTGCCGCGGTAACTGTTGCTTGAATTATTTATGGACTTGGCATACACCTCGATACCCTGATGCCTAACTATGGATTACTTCGTGCCACTTAGAAACTGGTATTAAATAATATACTATAGCTCGTTCCACGATATCATACCTCAGAAATGTACGAAAATTTCGAAAATAGTTTATACCAGCATTTTATACCAAATATTCGTTTCGTACATATTGTTAAAAATAACAGGTACATGTAAAAATTAATTAATTTGTCAACGAAGCTAACTAATAGACTAACTTAATAATTTGTTAATAAAATATGATCTAAAAGAGCGACTGAAATTATTACATTTTTAATTTTATCATTAAAATTCTAAAATTTTTAAATTTAATCAATAAAATCCTAAAATTCTAAAATTATATTATTAAAATTATTAAATTCTAATATTTTATCATTAAAATTCTAAAATTTTATTATTAAAATTATTAAATTTTATCAATTATCGAGGATGGCTAATAGAAATTAATTTATCGTTAAGAGGTAATTCCATAAATTATAGATTCATAACTAATAAATTTAAGCACGAATTGTATTATAACGGAATGAGATATAAAATAAGTAGTAAAGAAACGCGGATTTTTGAGAAGAATAGAGAAACCATAAGTGTCAATGGCTCGTGGCCACTAGGTGGTCTATCTTCTTTCTTTGACACGGTCTTTGCGATTGGCAAAATGGCCTCAGAGAGGGGCTCGTGCTGTCACGTGCCACACACTCGAATGTTGAAAAATGTGGCAGCTTTTCGTTAGGTTCGTCGATTTGCCAGAGAAGAGAGAAGGAAGGAAGGTTAACATTTGGCTGACACGTGTTAAACACGTTTAAACGACTGGTCTCCGGTTTCCGGCACTCCTAGTCTTCCTAGAAACCCGCCATTTTCTTACAAGCTATTGTACTAACGATCCTTTATTGTCACTGCAAATATTCATTCTTTACTTGACATTATTCAAAACCGCGTACTGCAAAAGACTCGTTAAATTATTAACAAAATTATTAACAAAATTCACTCGTAATAAGTGAACAATATTTTGTTATATTATTTATATATTTTTCATTTCTCCATTGCTTACTTCTTTTACCTATATTACGTGACAAAATATATAATATATATAAAAATATAATATATATAATTACGTGACAGTGATTATTAATTATTAATTGGTCTATGTTATATACACTAATATATTTTATTTCGGTATATTTAAGTTTTCAGTTTTAAATAAATTATAAATTTATTTCAGCTACAAATTTAATCCAATTTTTCAACTTTTATCATTTTGTCGATGTCATTACATTATCTTTTATCTTTATCTTCATTAGGTCGCGATATAAATTATCGCAATTCAGAATATGCCATAAATTCGCTTCTTTTAAATTTTTCATTTAGCCCACTATTATTCTATTCCTGAAATATCCACAAGCTGCAACGTAACCATAATTTTTATCATTGTATCAACATATATCTTCCATTTATCCTATTTCCGAACTGTAAAAACTGCGAGCCATAAAAATGGCGGGAAATATTCCTCGGTTGTTTTTCATTCTTGAAAAGCTGCAATGAAACGAAATTGCACGTATCATAAAAATGTAACGAGATAGTCGGAACGAAACTCAACGTCGCGGATAAGCCCTTGTTATCGCGATTCACTGTCCTTCCCATCCGAAATTCGAGATCTTCATTTCCCGTCGTCCCAATTTGCCGACGGATCAAACAATTGAAGTTACCAGAGAGAAATCCTTCGGGGACGAAAAAACAAAGCGTCCTACGAGGTCGCAGGAAGGCCGAAGGAAGCTTTCGAGCTTTCCTCGTTGAAAGCCTCTTCCCGAGACAATGGCCTTAACAGCTGTAAGCAGAAGGTACCGATAATCAGCGGCGTCTTCGGCGGAAGCAAGACGAATGCATAATGAGCTCACGCATTCAGTCACGTTTTACCGTCCTCCTCTTCTTCTTCTGCTCCTTCCACTCCCGCCCCATCATCCCATCGGCGGAATTTGAATTTCTAATGACGTACGAGCTTGGAGAGGATTATCCGCGACAAATGACGCCTCCTCCGCTTCTGCCAGCGTGTGCGTGCCGTCCTCGCGACGAATTAAACTGGATAAAGGTAAATATTCTAACTCATCAGGTGCTCGTGATTCGATCCGCGATACATCTTTGTGGAAATTTCTTTTCTAGGCAGCAATGATCAGATATTTCGTTTGATACTTCGAATTAAGGGTGGATGATGGAATTTTAGAGTATTTCGTTATTTTAAAAATTTTTGTATATTTTTAATGTGTTATTTGAGTAATGATAATAGGATTTCGTGCCATATCTTCCTGAAATTTCGTTTCTGGAAAGCAGTGATCAGATATTTCGTTTGATACTTCGAATTAAGGGTGGATGATGGAATTTTAGAGTATTTCGCTATTTTGAAAATTTTTGTATATTTTTAATCTGTTATTTGAGTAATGATAATAGGATTTCGTACCATGTCTTCGTGAAATTTCGTTTCTGGGAAATAGTGATCAGATATTTCGTTTGATACTTCGAATTAAGGGTGGATGATGGAATTTTAGAGTATTTCGTTATTTTGAAAATTTTTGTATATTTTTAATGTGTTATTTGAGTAATGATAATAGGATTTCGTACCATATCTTCGTGAAATTTCATTTCTGGGAAGCAGTGATCAGATATTTCGTTTGATACTTCGAATTAAGGGTAGATGATGGAATTTTAGAGTATTTCGTTATTTTAAAAATTTTTGTATATTTTTAATGTGTTATTTGAGTAATGATAATAGGATTTCGTACCATATTATCGTAGAAATTTCGTTTCTGGGAAGCAGTGATGAGATGATCGAATGAATACTTTGAATTAAGGGTGGAATATTGGAGATGTGCAATATTTTGACAATTTGCTATTAATTTTTATTATCAACCTCGCGCATCGCTTTCACAATTACCATTACCAATCGAGAATTATGTGAGACCTCAAAAATGAAAGAAATTTGTATTCTTAAAGAACACGGATTCCAAACGGATTCCAAAATTAATAGAAAATTTATTGCAACGTTAAAATTAAAATTATTTAACTTACGAAAGACATCAGATAAGAAAAAAATAACATAAGCAACCAAGGATATATAATTAACTTTTAGTATTTACGTGAAACTCGAATTCACCAAAAATATCGATTTTATTCCCGCATTCGATATACCCCTCTCTAATGAACCATTCCACGTTCACCCACACAAAATAACTATACCTTAGCTAATTAAAATCAAATAACTTTACAATGCACAGTTTCTCGTAATTAAATCATATTCCAAGGGGTTCACACTCCCCCACAGGAACAAACACAGGAAAATATTAATAAAATCCAAACATAAAGCCTCCATCGATGTACCTTTTTAATATCGCCCCCATCGAATAACAAACGTTAACGAACATTCTCTCGTATTTGCTTTCTTCCTTCGTGGCGCATTCGTCCACAGCACGTGTAAACATTATTCGCACCCACGCGACAGTTATAAAACGGAATATTATCGAATGGAAAGCTGCAGCGCGGTAAATGGGCCGTGTAATGCGGGCCACGTGTGCTAAAAACCCCCGGTAACAGGTATACCTTTTGAAACATTGACACGCAATTAAGGCAGCCGGGCGAGGTACAATAGAGAGGTCGGAAATAAAAGAGTCATTCCGCCGCATGGAACGATCGCGGAGTACGGGAAATTAATTTCCAGCCGGAGGATCCAGGGTAAAAGTAACCGCGTGTGTGCAAAGGGTGAATATACCGAGCTCATGGAAGCCGAGTGGAGGGTTGAGAATGAAAAATATGTCGGCGTATGGGTGGCCCCTCGACTACTCGCAACCCGCTTTACGCCCAAGTATGCCGCCATGCACGCCTGTGATAGGCAACCGGACCTGACACTCACGCGCCCCATGGAAATACAAACGTCAATTACTACTGACGTTGCAAAAAGTTTTTGGCCAGACTTAATTATTTTTCTCGAGAAGATAAATCGACGTTTAAATGAAGAAAATACTATATCGCTATACTCATAATTGCACGTAGTTTTATCGTATTTAATATGTACTTATTTATGTAGTATTTGGTATATATTTATATAGTATTTGGTAATTATTTTCTATCTTCTTTCTTCTCTGCCCATCCTTGGACATTTTTCTTATATTCATTTATTTAATTAGGATATCATTATTATATACATCCTAATTTTTTCTATTCTTTGGAGTTATAAATGAACCAAAATTATTATCTGTATATATATAATGTTTAGGTGCAAATTGTATATCGGTAATTCTAGTGCAAAAGTTATATTACAGCATAAGTCGCGATAATATAATTACATTTACTCGAATCTATGAAAAGTTAATTAATAAATTCTATTACACTTCTATGTTATTACTTATTACAATTGCATGTTTATTTCTGTAAAAACATTTTGAGAAAAGTATACTTGTAATGCAATATCACGTATGTACTTTCCTCGTATTTTCCAGAGAAAAGGATTCGCGGAACCACCGTAATTATGCTAATATAACACGAATATTTTACGTTCCTCGTGAATAACTGTAAATAAATTCTTAATTTAAATAAACCTACGCGAAAACGCTGTTTATGCACAGATGAAGCAACGAATTATTTCGGGCAACTTCATCTACAAATTTTTACAAGACACGGGAACATTTCGTAAAATTTCAAATAAAATTTATATAAATCCCCAGGCTCGCGAGCTGGCGGCTATTTACATTACGAGAGCCGGGGGTATAACCGGGAAAATGTTGCGAGAAGAGGAGGCTTCCGTTTCAGTGACGGGGATATTTTTTTACCGGGCTCGAGGGAATAAAATTTATTTCGTTAGGAAGAAAAGGGAGGAGGCGGGTGTTTTAAAGCTTGCATGAAATTCAAATCCGTGCTCGCGATTCGGCTTTCCACTTTTTATTACGCGCGTATCTCCGCTGCGATTCCAAAATCCACGCTCAACATCCGCCATTTTGGGACCCTCCGCGAGGAAATGGACGACAGTGAGCTTTAAATCCCGCGTCTCGGATGTTGCGAGAGAAGATAAACTTTTTTCCCTGCCAGACATCGTGAAGAATCTCAAATTATCCGCGATGTTGCTTTTATTATACCGGGTGTCCCAATGACAATAGTACAATCGACATGTGAGTGATTCTACATGAAAAAATAAATTGAAAAAGAACAACATTATTTTTTTAGAAGCTTCGTTGTCGAGAAAATCGACTTCGAATATCCAAGTACACTGTTATACTCATGATTCATCCGCCATAGCTGAAATTAAGTGCACACGTGATCAAATTCAAAGTCGATTTTCTCGACAACGAAGCTTCGAATGAAAAATTTTTATTCTTCATTTTCGATTTGCTTTTTCACGTAGAATCATCCACTTGTACTGGTTGTACCGGTTGCACTATCGTTGCTGCTGGGACACCCTGTATATTTCGGGAAAGGTCAGACCTTTCAAACTTTAATTGAATATTGATTCGATGTAAGTAATTTCTCTGTTTATCTTCGTGAGCGAAAACTTCGTTGAATATTCAATTCTTGTCATTCGTTAACTTTTTCTTCTGTTCCCAGAATTTTTTTTTAATTTTATATTTCTATAATGATAATCATTAGACACGTAAATTTCGCATAACTACAGTTCGTCTAAGTACTTTCCATTTCTCTACGTTTCCCCGTCACGATTATCGATGCAGTCACAGCTGACCGATAAGCTACTGGCACGTGACTGGGATCGAGATCTGGATCACTCGGTCGGTAATGTCGCGTGCGAGATTCGAGGTCACGTAGCCGCAAGTGAAAGCCACGAGTCTCCGGAATCTCTGGCGATCGAGACGCAGTATGCGTCCACGTCGATCTCAGTCGTGATCGTGCTACATGGATCTTTCCTCCGAATCACGTATGTATCGATCATCTCGTAAAAATCAAATCCCCCCTCCTCAAAAAAAAAGAAAAAAAAAAGAAATACAACGAAACATATCGATATCTTTCACGAAGTATTTCTCAAAAATTTCCATTACAGGATATTATCAATCTCGTGTCTGTGATGGAGAAAGAAATTTTTTAAAGAGAGTGTACTTATTTATTTATCCACAGTTCGATAGGTCCATGAGTGCTAGTGTAATCGAATTCTCGATTTCGTATCAATAAATGTGACGTAGCAATGGAGACGTGACGTGGATTATCGGATTCCATTATATTACAGAATATTAATTAATATTGTTCGTGGTTTAAGAACGACTGTCGTTGTGTATGTAACGGGTTAATTAATTCCAACGGATGAGCAAGTATTTAGGAAACCATTCGCTGTCGTTTTGGTAATATTGGCTACTGTGAGAGTGATAACGTCTCTGTGCCAGGGGCCAAAGAGATACTCGACATATCTCGTGAAAGTTTCTCCGTTATGCGTGAACTGACTATTTGACTAATTGGAAAGGGGGTAATTTAATTAGAATTTTTATTTTTAATTTTGGCCTAAGGTATAATTTCTGGGTATGGTTGCTGCTTTCGTCATTGATATGTCACGTGCCACGCGTGTATTTACGTGTTTTGTATCGTATGTGTTTTGTCCAAATAACCATTTTTTAATTTTTTATTCTAATTTGCTTAATCAAGGTTATCGTTTTGGTCACTCGTTTCGGAGATTTTTCTTGTTACGTGTATATAATTAATAACAAACTTTCTCGTACTCCATTTTCTTATTTACAGATCATTTCATTGGGCGTGGTAGTTTGTTTGTGTTTATCTGTAACCCGGAAAATAAAACGCGATACTCGTGATTCATTCGTAAGGTTATCACACGCAAAATCCCGAGATTAATCATCCTATTTGTTACAAGGTTACTATTCCTAATAGCCAAATCATTAAGACAATCGAAATGACTTATCTCAGGATTTTTATTTTTGTAATTATTAAAATTACATAACCTGCTTAGATAAAATTAATATTAATTTTTATTGGAATTATTTTGGAAATGTAAGTTCTCAAAACAGTATTGATATATAGCTTTAATAATTGCTATTCTACATGCGTTGACAGAGAAACTGAAAACGCAAGAAATTTATTAATAAATACATTTATTGGTCGATAACAACTCCATTCCACCTGCCAAATACGCCGCAATTAAAACAAACACTCAAAATGCCTGACTAAACAGACAACAGCATGAGCTCCGATGTACATATAATACCTAGAATCACGAGCACTACGCAGAATAACCGAAAACAAAGCAAAAAGTTCAAGAGGAATTCCTTTTACCTTGTAAACCCGTGTGTCCAGGTGATAGCCTCAGTCGGTAAACAAGGAACCGCGTCCTCGCAGCAGGAGGGACAGATCGAGAGTGCGCAGGAGCTGGCCGCGGAGTGGGGACGACCCCCGATCGATTGGCTGTGTGGCGGCAAGGAGAGGAGCGCGGGACGGCTGGATTGCGCACGCGCGCGGTATTTCCCGGGAATCGGGTCTTTCCGGGTCTCCGACACGGTTTTCCTTCGTTCGGCTCACTCGAGCGTCCGACGCGCGACACGGCAACAGGTGACCACCGGAAGCCGAGCGAAGGTCCTCGAAAGCAACGAGAGAACACAGGCCGAGTGTCGCGGGACCAGATCCACGCGTTTGCAACGCGCGTCGAGCATCGACGGAAGATTGATCTTCGCGAGAGCGTTCGTGGAACGACGTTCGGCCGAACCGGGGAGTCGAAGATCGCGAGAGAAACGGACCGATCGGCGAGGGAAAATGAGCGTCGAGGACGCCATCAACTATAAGCCCAGCGAAGAGGAGGATTACTACGCACTCCTGTCCTGTGACGAGTCCTCGTCGGTAAGCTTAGCGGATTTTGATACTGAAGGGTTTCCTTGGGGATCTCACGTGAGTTTTTCTTGGTTGTTTACTTTCGTTTGTTATTTGTTATGGGGTTGTTTGTGCTGGTTGTTTAAGTAGCATTTGTGTCATGGTTCTGTTTGCTGTTTCGGTTTTGATTGGACCGTGTGGTTGGTCATGAATTTAGGGCTAGTGTCTAATGGCGATACTACTTACTTTCTTAAAACTAAATTTCCCAATGACGTTTCAATGATTATTCTTTCACTTTTAAAGTTAGGGAAAATTCCGCATTCCAATTTTTCAATATTTCCTATTATTCTTCTGCTCTTACTTCATTTATTGGCCAATTTGACCAATGGTAGGATTTATATGGTAGGTTTTATACAAACCATCTCTATTCTCAAGTGTTCCATACACATTTTGCTAATACTCAATTCGTCTTTTTAACGTTTCTATATATATACGTGTTTTAAATTAAAAATTTGTTATTCCAAGGGAAATTCGATTTGAAATCTCAGAAATATCTCAGTTATCGTTATCAACGAGTTCACCCTCTTATGTGTTTTTCATTTTTCCAATTTCAAATTTCAAATTTGTCCTTTAAATTACACTTCACATATTTTAATGTACGAAAATCAGTATAAATCCAAAAATTCTTTTCCCATTTCATCGTGAACGAAATCAAACAAAATTTAATATTTCTTCCATCTATAATTTTCCGTAGTTAAATCATAATTAAATCGCAAGGAATTAAAAGATCTCTTCTGCACCCTAAAAATTTCCAATGAGATATTTTGAGTTAAGTCTTCTTTAAAATCCTGCAATATTTACGTTCTCACTCGCGTCGTTTACTGTGTTCGTGAAAATATGAGGAAAATGCAAAAATGATTCGTAAAATCGGCGAATTATTTCACGATGATGAAACAACTTCGAATGTTAGATTCATCCCTGCGTTGTTTCAAGCTTCAGATTCCGAGGCGTATAATGGAATACGTATTCAGTATACTTTCGGAAGTTATGTGGAATTAATTAGGCTCGCTGTCGGGACCGTGTCGCAGAGGGATAATTGCATCAGCGTCGGGAACAACTTTAATTAGACTCTTTGGCCGAACTTCTCGATTACTATCGATCGTCTGCCGATTGCTGGTTCGCATGACAAAAATACGTCGTTGGATGATTCGATGAGGGTTGAATCCCTTCGTGATTGATAGCCCTGTCTCCGCGAAATTTGCGACGGTCCTCGGGGTGGAAATAAAAATGTCTTCCCTACTTCTGATCATTCTCTGGATCCTCTGGACTTTCTAGATTTTAATATTTTCGAATTTATGGAACTTTTTACGATATTTAGGGATTTCTGGAATCATATCCATGGGGTTTTGTTGTATCTTATAGAACCTAATTTTAGACTAAACATAAGCTGCAGATCTAGGAAGCTTCTGTATATTAAATTTACAATTTTTAAATCTTCCTCACTCAGAAATTTTGATAAATCAAAACCTCTGTAACTCGAAGGTTTAGATTCAATTTTTTGTTTACGATTCGAGTTATCGAGGTTCGACTGTATTATACTTCCTGCAGATACGATAAAATAATATAATAGACATAACCTTGATCGACTTCAGAAAAGAACAGGAAATACTAATAACTATACAAAAATCGTTATATTAGAAAATATTAGAATATAATTAATTTTTATGTGAAATTTTTCAATTTTTCTTACTCAGAAATTTTGATAAATCAAAACCTCTGTGACTCGAAGGTTTAGCCTTCTGTTTACGATTCAAATTTTCGAGGTTCGACTGTGTTATACATCCTGCAGATATGATAAGAAAGTATAATAGACATAATCTTGACCGATTTCCGAAAAGAATAGGAAACACTAATAACTATAGAAAAATCGTTGTATTAGAGTATATTAGAGTATAATTACTAGAAAGATTAACATTTATAATAGGGAACACTAAACACTACTAAACACTCACAATCAGACGCATTCCTAGGCTTTCACTCTTTGCTTGCATTCGGCTCTGTCATAAACATCCCTTACATTCGATCCTCTTGCACGCGGTCACTTTCGTACTAACAATAAGCCCAAAACACTTTCCTAGGCTTTCACTCTTTGCTTGCATTCGGCTCTGTCATAAACATCCCTTACATTCGATCCTCCTGCACGCGGTCACTTTCGTACTAACAATAAGCCTAAAACACTTGACATTCTTTCAGGGCCGTACTTATTCCTTTCCTACACATCGGTATCCATTTTCTCTGTAAAAATCAGCAATTATTGCAGTTTTCTGCAATAAACAACTCACTAGGGGTACTCTAACCCCTTTTATACTTTTACCCCTTGGACGTCGCGTAATTTATAAAAAAAATTCGCATAATTTCGAAAAAGGAAAAGCCAGGAAAGAAATGGAAGTTTCCTTTTTAAAAATCGAAGGAGCACGATTAGCAAGTCACCCCATGATCTTTTCGCGTGGCGAGAACGTCGACCGATCATGGAAGCCTCTGGTAGCATAATTTCCATGCTGGTTGCCGGGTAAACAAGCGGTTTTCACGCAACTAAGGCGCAAAGAGTCGATCATCCCCGTTCTTTGTCTCTCAGCGTCGTTTAAAAGTCATCGTTCAACCTCCCCGTGGAATTATGTCAGCGTTTCGCGTTGTTTTTCCCCGGTTACTCGCGATTCGCTAAAAATAAACGGCGATGCCTTAAATAAAGCCGAAGGGTTAATGAGTGATCGTGTTCGCCTGTTTGCCGACAGGCCGGCGATCCATTAAGAAACTCTACTCCCATTAGGCGAATTCGTTAAATTGCCTGGCAAATATCAGTCGTCTCCATTAGCCAGGCAGTCGACGAGCAGGGGCCGAGTGGCCCTCTTTCGATTATCGCGGTGTAAATAGGGGTTGGAATGCTTGGAAATTTCGAGTGTCGTGACTTGCACCAATCCGGGATACTTCCACGCTGAAAATCGATCCTTCCCATGGTGCTTTCTCTCTTCTGATGAATTTACGAGTGTGGGAATTTTTGGAAAGAGGGTTCCATCTTTTTAGGAGTTTCAAAGGTAATTTTTCCAGCGTTTGAAAGTATTTATTAATTTTTATTTCGTGTTCTATGTGTCTATGTATGACACGGTACTCGTGTAACGTGTAGATTTTGTGTTTTACAATTGTAGAAATTTTGGAAATAAGTTTCTCTCTTTTGTGGGTTCCAATAAAATCTTTTTCGAAGTTTTGAAGGTGTTTCTTTCATTTTTACTTCACTTTATATGTATTCGGATATATACAGAAGGCTTCTTTATAATACTGTGTTCCTCCAATTCGTAAATTTCATATTTTTGTTGTTTTAGGATAAGATAAAACGTATATGGGTCCTTGTTATCTTTAAAAAAGAAATTATTAATTTATCTTTAACTTTTTGTACTCTTGATTTCGCGTAACACAACATTTTTCACATTACAGGGAATCCCATGGTATATCTATAATATTCATATCTTCGTGCCAGTAATAATAAAATTGGACTGACCGTATATAAAAATGATAAAAAAATGATTTCATAGATAAAATAAAATCATCCCTAGTATAATACCAAAAACTTGAGTTTCTAGTTTCTGTTTTAACATTTTTAATTTACAGTATTCATATATCAGAACCAATATTATATTGAACAAAACATTTGCGACTTAGGATACTTTTAGGATTACCTTTTACCTAATTTAATTAATAATTTAATTAATTTAAATTAACTTTGTGAATAATTTAATTAATAACGATATATAACAACTAATCCCAAATTATTGTTCGAGTTGAGAACTAATTGCAATAGGTCAAATAGAACATGCAACGAGTCGAATAGAAACAGCAAAAAAAGAAGTATTAAAAATTCCGAAAAATGTTTTAAAAAGGAGGAAAAAGAAAAAATAGGAAACCTACCCGAGCTGGAAAACCGCAGACCAAGTTAATAATCCACGTTCAGAACAGTGAAGATTAAACAGAGTGTAATGAACCATCCCTCTCAGGGGTTCTTTCAAACCCGTTTCATATAACCCTTATATTCTGGCTAAACATCGATTAACCGGCATAACTTGCAGCCTCTTCGAGTTTCCTTTTCATCTAACAGCTTCTCAAGAATCTGCGTTGCAGGTGGAACAGATCACGGCCGAGTACAAGTTGCTGGCTCTTCAATACCACCCGGACAAGAACGAAGGCGACAAGGAGGCCGAGCGGAAGTTTCAGCAACTGAAGGTTCGTTTCCTCGTTCCTTTTTCCTGGTTTCTTCGTTGAACGCGTGACTCATGGGAAAATTGTCGCATAATTGCACTATCTGCGTCAATTTATATTTTCTTGATCATTTATAAAGTGGTACCGATGGTCGACGTCACGTAAGACCTTAATCCTCGCAGAGCCATCGAGATAAAAATTAGGGGGCAGTTATTCGGGGGTCTTCTTAGACCACAGTCATTCGCTCACATTTTCTTCAACGGAATTCATTCGACACGGTCAGAAATTTGCATAAATGACGATTTTCTTTGCGAATTGAAGCAACGAGTAGCGATGCTGATATTCGCTGTTGTGAGACATAAAACCTACTGATGTTTCTGTGTGTGTATCAAGAGGATTATGGCTCTGGGTGGAATATGGCTCTGTTTAGGTTCAAGAAGATCCGCTGGTGATTCTGTGTGATGTCTAGGTTTAAAAAGACCCACCTATGACTTTGCGTTGTGTCTAGGTTCAAGAAGATGGCTGTGTGTGTGTATGAGTCTAGGTCAAACAAGATCCACTGACGATTCTCTGTGAGTCTGGTGCCAAAAGAACCCAACTATGGCTGAGTGTGCTCTGTGTGTCGAAAACAAACCGCTGATCATTCTGTATATGTGTGAGTCTAGGTCTAACAAGATCCACTGACGATTCTCTGTGAGTCTGGTGCCAAAAGAACCTAACTATGGCTAAGTGTGCTCTGTGTGTCAAAAAAAATCCGCTGATGATTCTGTATGTGTGTGAGTCTAGGTCTAAACAGATTCACTAATAGCTCTGTGTGATGTTTAGATTTAAAAAGACTCTCCTATGACTCTGCATGTTGTCTAGATTCAAAAAGATCCGCTAATAGTTGTGTATATGTATGAGTCTAGGTCTAGCAAGATCCATTGATGCCTCTGTGAGTGTTTGACTCTAAGCAGATTCACCTAAATCTCTGTATGATATCTAGATCCAAAAATTCTGTGTGTTTGAGTTCAAAAAGATCCACCTATGACTCCATATGTCATCTCAGTCCAAAGAGACCAACATATGACACTGTGTGTGTATGTGCCTAGGTCTAAAAAAATCCACCGATTGCTTTATGTACATTTGAGTCTAAAACGATCCATAGGTAGCTCTGCTACATCTAAAAAGCCTCATCGAAGGCTCCCACTGTCAGCCTGGATACGAAAAGACCCGAATGTTGATCTTCAATCGCGTCACGTCCATTTCACCGATTGCATTTCCACATTCATGCAACTGTAACGAATGTAATACGGTTCCTTTATATCGCAGCACGCGAAAGAGGTACTCTGCGACCCTGAGAGAAGAAGCAACTACGACAAGTGGAGGCGTAGCGGGATCGCTGTGAGCTACAAGCAATGGGTCGGAATGAAGGACCACGTGCACCAGGTGAGGCAATCGGATGACAGTTCTAAACGAAAGACTTTTCCCTCGACGGTGGGCAATGCGTGGAAAATCGTGCGAGAAATTTCCCGTTCAATCGAAATTCTTCGCGTCGAAATCGAGTATTCTTGGAGAATAACACCGGGAATCGTTATTCGAGTCCGAGTCGAAATTCGTAAACGAGGAAACGGACCGTTTGCTTTCCTTTGCGAAGCTCGGAAAATTTACGGTGAGGAATTTGCATCGAGATCTGGTCGGTGATGACGTGGCAATCATATATTTGCTTTAGGCAATTTACTCGCGTGTTTTTGAGCTCGGGAATCTTCCACGATATACGATTCTATTTGGTCGATTTTACATTCAACCGATTTTTCTTTTCTATTATGCACGAATTATAAGATTCCCGTGACACGAAATTCTCGCACTATTCTTCTCGCAGTAACACGGAAACCCTTTTCCATTTTCCATTTTCCCTATTCTTCAAGCTCCACTAACTTCAGGATGCACACTGGGTCACTCGCGATAGAAATCAGCTACCATAATCACGGTGCATGCTTCCAATATCTTTAACGTAGGATCAGCACACACGATTGCTCATCGCTCTTCATTAATCGCGAAATATGCATTCCGAGTACACCCCGAGGAAGCTCAGCTGACAGATTTCGAAATTTGCACATGCACTCCAATTTTATAATTACGAAGATACTATACTGGTCGCATTTAAGCTCCCTATATTTCACAATTACATCGTCAGTGACCTAATCTTATAATCTGTGATCACCATATGATCACTGATATAACCACTGAACACAGACCCAACCTCCTCATTAACCATCTCTCAAAGCAAGCGACCCAGTGTGCACCCAATCCCTGAGAAGAACACCCCATCCCTGAAAAATCCGAAAGAAATGAAAGAGAAGCCCTAAAAGGAAATAAGAACGAAAGAAAGCACAAAGAGAATTGAAATACACCGCAGTCGATGCACTGGAGCATACCCAAGACGAAGGATCGGATGCTGCCTGACGCCTCGGGCGAGGCCACAGGTTCTCCAGGTCACACCGGTAAGGTGCAAGCGGCGAACGCGCACAGAAGAGCTTCAGAAGGCGGCGCTAACATCTACTACGCGACCCGTCGCGACCTGGACTGGGACTCGGAGGCACCGAACGAGGTGGTCAGCAAGTTCCGCACCTATGAGATCTAAAATGGCCGCGTCCCGCACGATCGGACCGTCGCCTGGACCGGATCGCTCGCTGTGTGTCCTTTTTCGAATTATGTCGAACAGAGTAAACGGATGAAACACCATAAAGGAACGCATCGAACCACGACAAACCGGCTCATCGCGAATTTATCGCTCGTCATTGTCCAACCGAGGGAACATGGACCAATATCCTGAGTTTGGATGCAGTTTTGGACGGAGGTCTCTTTATCTCCTTGGTCTCTCAGGAGTTCCGCAGAGTTTCATCCTGAACGCTCTTTTCTCTGACTGTACTATCATTTTAAAGATCCCGTCGAATTTGACCTGATAGATGATTGCACGTGTGTAAATACCAAGTGTTTAAAGAGAGGTAGCCGATACCAGGTCTGTGAAAGTCGAGGAAAAGTCAGTAAACTAATGTTCCTCGTGAGCAACCAGTTAGAGAGGTAGCTTGGAATGAAGTTCCAAACGAAAGCTAGTCATGGAAGTGAATATAAGAATTATTTTAAAGCAGAGAGAACAAGTCAGATGCAATGTTCTGCAGTCCTCGCGAACGATGAAGATAATCCATAGCCACGGAGCTAATCTTCTCTAAGATCCCATCAGGCACTTGGTAGGAATAACTCGGAACCTTGGATTGCAGATGATTTCCGTCGACTTCTCGTTACTTTTCATTAGTCTTCCGATGCTAATAAGCGATCTTGCCTTTGGATCTCGACTGGATGCTCGAAGGAACGAATTAAAGCGTCAGAGACAGGGTGTGCCCACCGATTTACTCGTCGCTGCAGATTCTGGGATCCTTTTATCGGAGGAGGAGAGTACAGGACTGGTTTAAAATTCGAGACTAGAGTCGAGGACACTTTCTGACCTTCCTCGAGACCCAGAGGTCGAGACTCGCCCTCTTACTTCCAATTTTTCGCTGATGAATAACGTGCAGCGGAGC
Organism: Eufriesea mexicana; assembly: GCF_001483705.2. Taxonomy (NCBI): domain Eukaryota; kingdom Metazoa; phylum Arthropoda; class Insecta; order Hymenoptera; family Apidae; genus Eufriesea; species Eufriesea mexicana. The sequence continues at coordinate 209,492 of NW_016913695.1, read as the reverse complement.
GATAAGTTCGAGGATTTCTAAGAAGGATTTCCAAGAGAGAAAAGGGGGAATTGAAGAGAGAAAAATCGGAGGATCGGTTGGACGGTGCTTTTTGATGTCGGGAGGGAAGCTAACTCCAAGATTCCACGAAGGGATTCGAACGTAAGAGGATAACTAGTTGTTTCTACTATAACGTTACTCACGATTGAATTCACTTCGGTGGTACAGCTTCGTATATGTATTTGAATCCCAAAATGATCGCGATATAAGAATTCCATTTTCCAATTTTATTTATTAACGTAGTAGAAATTTTTCCTTAAACTATTAACAGAATTAATCGATGAAAGATTATTCCGAAGATTGTTCCGTTTTATTCCAAATGTCAAAATTATTTTGCGTGTATTTCTGAATCTTCGAAATACTTATTCCAATTTTTTAAATAAGTCCAGAGGTATTTTTAGTTATTTTTGAACGCAATATTCCCTATAATTGTTATAATTTCTGCAGAATTAATCGATCAAAGATTATTCCATTTTATTTCAAAAGTCAAAATTATTTGAATCTTTGAATCCTCCAGGTACTTATCCGTCATTTTTAAGGAAAATCTAGAGGTATTTTTAGTTATTTTTGAACGCAATATTCCCTATAATTGTTATAATTTCTGCAGAATTAATCGATCAAAGATTATTCCATTTTATTTCAAAAGTCAAAATTATTTGAATCATTGAATCCTCCAGGTACTTATCCGTAATTTTTTAGGAAAGTCTAGAGGTATTCTTAGTTATTTTTTAACGCAATATTCCCTATAATTGTTATAATTTCTCCGGAATTAATCGATCAAAGATTATTCCATTTTATTTCAAAAGTGAAAATTATTTGAATCTTTGAATCCTCCAGGTACTTATCCATAATTTTTTATAAAAATCCAGAGATATTTTCACTTATATGAACGCAAAATTCCCTATAATTTCCCCAGAAGAATCTCGGAATTCTGTAAGATTACCGATCTGTACCACTGGAGTAGCCTCTCGATCGTCGAGTAGCTAGAGGAAAAAAAGTAACTCGTTGTTTCTACATTGAGTATTGTTCAGTGGAGTGCTGGAACAGTTCACGCGTCGACCAGCAAGAGTTTTCTATCTCGAACGACACCTTCGGAATCGAAATTCCATGCGACACCGCGTTAACCTCGATCAATAGGTTCGCCGTGTGAACTGCTCGAGTATGGTTGTTCCACTGTCGAGCAAATCGATGACAGCGCACTTGTACCTGTGTCAAACGCAAAGTATATATCGTTTTTTCTCGACCACAGTTCTTCGACCACAATTGAATGTTCGAAATCACCCATAGATCTCGAGTCACCCTTTCTGTACCTCGGTCAACCCTTTCGCTGAAGAGAATCAAGCCCCAACGATCGATCATTAAAACCAGCCATTCCGTTTACACGGACTTGGATTTTTAATTCTCCTGTACATATACAAATTTCGAAATATCAACGTGGAAAGAAGGAAAAGAAATTCTTCGTACACGATCAATTTACACCAAGGTAGACTGAGAACGGGATCAAAGTATCGAGACAGGAAGGATCAATTTTTGCGATGAACAATCCGAGGTATTGGACAGGGAAGCTGGACGCAGCTGAACCCTCGAGCTTCGATTAGTCGATGAACTCGAGGATTTACGAGGGATCGATACGATCTACGAGATGTTCAGATTGCGTCCATTCGATTCAGATCGATTCAGCGAAAGGATCGACGAAGATTCACCGAATTTTTGGTTTCGCTCATCGTCGATGGAGTCCCGTTTCACGACAGCGAGTTACACCATTCGTTCGTCCTTTCTTCCGAAACGGCGATCGGTTTCATCGTCTCTTCGATTCATCGGTTACGTTCATTTCCTCGTTACCATCGTCGCGAACCGTGAGATAACGATAGATAGCCCGACGAGGAAAATTTTTCTAATGCACCGAACGTCGTTTGCGTTCCGCGTAATTAAGGCACGTAGCCGTAGCAGCTATAACGATTGGCGGCCGAAAATAGCAGCAGTCGTATGTATCGATGTGACCTTTCGATATTAGATTTAAGGCTCCGAGGTACGGCTTAAAACGATCGTGGCTCCTCGAATTTATTTTCTACCCTCGCCCAACGCCGATACAGCCTTTCGATCGGTCGTCCCGTCTCTGTCGATGTCGAGATTCTTATCGCGGGGGAGACTGGGAACCGAGACGTCCACGAATTTCAGAACCTCGCGAAATTTCCACGATCGCGGATCGGAGATCGGATGGTACCGTTTCGAATCGCTGGAAGAGGGATCCAAGACGACGGCAAACGAAGAACCAAGATGGCGACGGGAACGTCGCGAGATTTTCAGAATTCGAGATGAAAGATGGCAAGATGCTGTTTCGATTCGTAAGAAGAAGGTTGTGATCGAGGACCACGGTAAACGGAGAATCAAGATGGCGACGGGAACGTTGGAAGATTTTCAGAATTGCAGATTGCAGACCGGAAGGTACCAATGGAAGATGAAGGAAGATGAGGAATGTTGCAAGATCTTGGAATTAGAGATGAGGGACTGGAAGGTACCCATCGAAGATGGCGACGAACGGAGAACCAAGATGGCGATGGGAACGTTGCAAGATCTCAGAGAATTGGAGATCGGAATCCGAAAAGTACCAATCGAAGATGGAGGAAGATGGAGGAAGATGAGGAATGTTGCAAGATCTTGGAATCAGAGATGAGGGACTGGAAGGTACCCATCGAAGATGGCGACGAACGGAGAACCAAGATGGCGATGGGAACGTTGCAAGATCTCGGAGAATTGGAGATCGGAATCCGAAAAGTACCAATCGAAGATGGAGGAAGATGAGGAACCAAGATGTCGATGAGAATGTTACAAGGTATCATAACTGGAGATGAGAGACTGGAAGGTACCGATTGAAAATGGCGATGAAAACAGCGCGAGATCTCAGAGAATTGGAGATCGGGGATGGAAAGGTACCAATCTAAGTTGGAGAACAAAGAGGAACCAAAATATCAGTAGAAACCTCGCGAAATTTCCACGATTGGAGGTCGAAGATCGGAAGGTACCGTTTCGATCAGTGAAGAGAAGATTCCGATCGAAGACGGCGATAAACGTAGAACCAAAATGGCGACGGGAACGTCACGAGATCTCAGATTTAAAGATCGGAAACCGAAAGTTACCAATTATATATATGGAGAACGAAAGATCAAAACGTCGACGGGAATTAAATCTGAAAGATATTGAAAGATACCGATCGAAGGCGGCGACAAACGAGGAACCAAGATGGCGACGGGAACGTCGCGAGATTTTCAGAATTCTAGATGAAAGATCGGAAGCTACCCTTTCGATTCGCGAGAAGGAGATCCCGATTGATGACAGTGAGAGACGAGGAACCAAGATGGCGACGTGACCGCCGCGAGGTCTTCGTAATTATAGATCGGAGATCGGTAGTTACCGATTAAACTTGGCGAAAAACGAGGAATCAAGACGTCAACAGGAACGTCGCGGATGAAAGATCGGAAGGTACCGTTTCGATTTTCATGGGAAAATTAGGTACCGATCGAAGGCGACGAGGTACCGTTTTCAAGTACACTTGAGTCGATCGGCGCCACGCGCTATCGATTCCTTCGCTAATTACGAGGAAACCAGCGAAGATAAGAAATAAATACGCGTAATACGAGCTGTCTGATAAATCGGTAAGAAAAATCGATAGCGCGTGCACCTGTCGAGGCATAAAGATCGGCATCGATCTCGTTCTCGAGCTCCCTCGGTGCGCACGCGTAGGCCACGCGAACTATCCTGTTAGGATAACAAAATGGCGGCGAGTATTAGGAAATGGAAGGCGAGAGAGGAGGATAAATAAATCGTCGGAGATCGAGAACGAGCGTTCGATCCTCGAGATCGCATCACACTACCCGTGCATCTGTCTTCAGCGAATGAGAGAAAGAGATATATGGTGGAACGAAGAAGCAACTTTCGAAACATCCTGTACGTGTGTTGTTCCCACATCTATATTTTTCTAGACGCGTCTCCGCGATTCTCGCCTCGCGGAGCACTGCACCTTCTATCTATTTATCATTTCCGCGCGATCGACCTATCGATGAGGTCGCGCATTCGGTCGAGGTCAAGGAGGAACCCGTCGTTCGAGCAAGGGAAAAGCGAAAAACCAGATTCACACGGAATTTTTCTCGCTACCTTGCTGCAGTTTCTCGGGGAATATTCGATGAAAGGAGTCGCCTGATTTTCCTTCGCTTTAAGCTTCTTTTTTTCCTTATTTTTAAAGCATAGATTTAGCCAAGTACTTTCTCCGTCGAGTGTTTGAATTATTTTCTTTATGGAGACTTTCAGGGTGAGAATTTTCTTACGATATTTTTTGGAATTTGGAAACATTTCTCTGTAAAGAAGTGGAAGCTTTGGAATTTTTTTTTAGTGCTTTAAGCTCCCTTTTTCTCTTGTTTTTAAAGCATAAACTCAGTTAAGTGTTCTCTTCTTCGACGTTTTAAATTATTTTCTATATTCGAGACTTTCAGGGTGAGGATGTTTTTAAATTACTTTTTGGAATTTGGAAAAATTTTTTTTGAAGAAAGGGGAAGTTTGGGGAGCTTTTCGATTGCTTTAAGCTTCCTTTTTCTCTCATTTTTAAAGCATAGACTCAGTTAAGTGTTCTCTTCATCACTTTTTTGGATTATTTTCTTTTTTCGTAGCTTTTAGTGTAAGAATGTTTTCAAATTACTTTTTGGAATTTAGAAAAATTTTGTTGAAGGAAGGGGAAGCTTTGGAATTTTTGTTTAATTACTTCAAGTTTCCATTTTCTATTGTTTTTGAAGTATAGACCCAACTAAGTGTTTTCTGCTTCGATTCCTTGAATTATTTTCTTTTCTTGAGGCTTCTAGAGTGAGGATATCTTTAAGGTGCTTTTTCGAATTTGGAAAATTTCGTTTGGATGCCTGACGAGAGTTCCTTTCTGAAATGAAGATATATTGTTACGACGACGGTTCCTTCTATCCTCGTAAACGCGTGAATCTCTGTTATGTGCGAATAAATATGCAAATATATATATACACGTACATATGTAATGTATGAGATATATACATATATATATTATACTCGTCACGCGCTGGACGACGCGACGATATGTATCTATGTGACTAAAAGTTCAATAAATGTGTTTAATTAAGAACAGCTTGCTTCGTGCATTCGCTAACCCGCCATATTGAAAATTTTCGTTCTGGACTTCGATATTGGAATTGAGAAAATATTTGTTCCTCCGCATGAGATTTTAAAAATCACTTTGAAAGACAGATATTGGATCTCTGAATTTGTCTGTAAATTTAGTTTTCATTTTATTTCAATATTAATTTCATCGATTTTCACGTTTCTTTCTTTATAGAGAGGGACGATATTTCAGATATTATTTCAAGATATTATTTAAAATTATTTTACCAGATTGCGGAATTATTCTGACCCAGATTATCGTATCGAATCATTCTATCGAATCCCAAATTTATTTTAAACGCAGATGCGGATTAAAGGGGTGTCGAAGGAGGAACCAATAAAAATATCAATATGTAAGTATGCACATACACTTGATGATACAGTTGAATGTACAGTTAGAGATAATGAATCGAATGGAATTAACCCCTTGCTCTACGATTTAAAATTCCAATGGAACGGGTCATAATCAATAGCAACGTCGGTCACACGTCGAGCCATTTCAAGAATAGCTATGAAACACTAGATTAATGAAAATAATAGTTTAAACGTTGCAGAAGTATGTCTAAATTGCTATTTTCTTGGCTATGTAAATTACTAGCTTGACAAAATAAATGGGTAGGTATCTTCTCTGTGACCAACGAAAACCTACGAATTAATTCTATATACTCTACTATTGATCATGGAACATTTAGTCACCTACCCTAAATTTTTCTTAGAATGGCGAAGAAATTGTAAGGATGTAAAATAAATATTATTCACTCGTTTGAAAACTGTCGAAGTTACGATGGCGTGTGACAGCAGGAAGATCAGTCAGAGGTCGAGCTATTTCGTACTAACGTGGCGAAGAATAACACGTAACTGAGACAGGAAGACATTAACGAAATTTAATCACGAGCCGGTTTGAACCTGACAATGTTTACGTTGCGTCCTATCCCAAACCACGCCTCTTACTACACCGCGTTTGACCCAATCTGATCTGAGTTCTGAGTTTTAAGATCGGAAATCTGAGTTCTGAGCTCTGAGACCTGAGACCTGAGCTCCGAGACCTGAGTTCTAAGCTCAAAGACCTAAGTTCTGAGTTTTAAGATCGGAAATCTGAGTTCTGAGATCTGAGTTCTGAGCTCTGAGACCTGAGACCTGAGCTCCGAGACCTGAGTTCTGAGAACCTGAGTTCTAAGCTCAAAGACCTGAGTCCAGAGACCTGAGTTCTGAGCTCAGAGACCTAAGTTCTGAGAACCTGAGTTCTGAGCTCTGAGACCTGAGTTCTGAGGCCTGACGTCTGAGTTCTGAGTTCTGAGCTCTGAGACCTGAGTTCTGAGCTCTGAGGTCTGAGTTCTGTGCCCTGAGACCTGAGCTCCGAGTTCTGAATTCTGAGTTCTGAGTTCTGAGATCTGAGTTCTAGGTTCTAAGATCGGAGATCTGAGTTCTGAGTTCTAGCATTGGAGATCTGAGTTCTGAGATCGAAAATAAGAGCTTTAAAATCGGAGATCTGAGTTTTGATATTTATTACCTGAATTCTAAATTCTGACAACTGAAATTTGTAATTTCACTTCGGAGTTCTGTCTGTGAGACCCGAGTCCGAAGTTCTGATTCCATGACCCGAGTTTTGACTTCAAACTTTTGTTCCCGTGACCTAAGTTCTGACTCCAAACTTCTGTTTCTGTGACCCGAGTTCTGACAGATATGTTAAATCCGTCCGTGTCAAAACAGGCTCTGAATCGAATTTTCCCATTCAGATAATGGTAACAACTGGACGAGTAGGACTGGCACAGCGCGAAAAATCGCGAGGATGGAAAAAGTGGAATTGAATTAGCCGCGTGTAACGCGGCGAACAATAGGCTACCTCGATCCTTTGTCACCGATGGGAAACTTTCGCTATCTCTTGGGACACATTCACAGCTCGGCCACGGAACGAACACCCCCGGAACCGTGGCCTAATTCACAACCACGCGAAACTTAACGCCGTTTGTTCCACGAACGGACATTCATTCCGTGTTATCCACCACCGACCATGGGATACCGACACATCTTTCATTCAGAGGCCACTCTTTTCACCGTTCATACGCGAATGATAAACTCATCGTGCATACGTTTCTCGTCACTATTTGCGAGGAAAACCCTCTCTGATTTTCAATTTTGATACGCGCTGCAAGGATATTTCATATCACGTGCGACAGGACAATCTTATGGGGATTGTTATGGGAAGGAGTCAGTCGCAGATAGAGAGAGAGAGAGTACATCCTGTTTGATAGAGCTGACCGTGTCATTTCTGACAACTGGAAATTTTTATTATACCGTGACAGTATAGAGTAGCAAAAGTTAAACATTTTTTATTCGAAAAATTTTTCTTTAATTAAAACAAAAATTCCAAGGATTCGAAGGTATTGGAATTATGAGTTTTAATTGTATATATATATAATCCCATAATCCCAACACCTTCGAATTCTTGGAATTTTTTTTAACTGAAGAAAAATTTTTCGAATGAAAAATGTTTGTTTAACTTTTGATAAACTTTTGAAAATTTTTCTTTATCTAAAAAAGAAAAAATTCCAAAAAATTGCAAGAATTCGAAGGTGTTGAGATTATGGGTTCCAGTTGGATGTATATATAATAATCTCATAATCCCAATACCTTCGAATCCTTAGAAATTTTTGGGAATTTTTTTTAGCCGAAGAAAATTTTTTCAAATATATATATATTCTTTATTGAAGTCTTTTATTACTCAAGGAAGGTATATGTGCCTTTTACTGCTTCTCCTGAGAGACTGACCTACTCCTGAGAGTATCAAGAGGGTACGTGACGCGGTTCGCCTAAACTCCCAATTCTTATGGAATATTTATATAAACATTCGTTCTCGGAATTTAGATCTTATGAATTATTTATTCATACCTTATATCTTAGATTGAGTTTTGTCTACAGCTAAACTTATCTTCCCAACAGAAGGATCTCGAGAATTGCGGAAATTCGCAGATCCCGAGGACCTAAGTAAATTAAAAAAGTTCGAAACTTTAACTTTCCCGCGTGTCCCAGGGCCCTGAGAATTTTTCAGGTTGCTAAAATTGCCGAGATTCTCGGAATCCCCGATGCTCGCGGAATTTCTGGAAATCCTGGAGTACTGAAGGCACTTCCAGTTGCTGGAATTCTTCCTTCGTTCGCTCTGTATTCAATCGATGAGCCGATGAAAACTAAGGCGAAGGATGTACCCGAGAAAATCTAATTATGTATTATCGCGAGTATCGTAAGAACTTGGGTAGTAAGAAGTTATGGTTGCAGGAGTTGAAGCGAGAACGAGGGTTAATGCGGCCCACGAGGAAAAATCTCCGTCGTATAAAGCCAGCGAAAATGATTATTATTCGAATATAGAATTTTTCATGCGAAGAATATAGAATTCTGCGAGTATAATTATTAATTTTTCTGTCATCTACTATTATTTAAATCATTCGAATTTCTCTATAAGAGAACTAATAATTAACTAACAACTAATAATTATTACAATTAAATGATTAAATTTTAATTTTAATTTATTATTAAATTATTAAATTATAGTTGTCATTATAGCTTCCACTATGATACTAATATAAAATATGGCCTAAGTCATACACTTTATTTCGAAATATTTGACCACGATTTAAATATATTGTATATTTAAAAAATTATTTTATTACAATACTAATTAATGTAACCAAAAAGAAAAAGAAAAAAAAAAAGCTTAAAATCATTTCTTTTCAATTTTCAATTTACAATTAGACATTTTCATAATTAATTGCATTATTAATATCCTCGGTATTATTAAATTATAGTCATAATATAGACATCTGTTTAATTAAATAAATTATCTCAGAAACCAAGTATATAATTGTAATTGTTTTTTCCATTAATTATTCTTATCTGAATTAAAAATATTAAAACGCTACTATTACTTCTAATAATTTTTTGACCAAACTCAATTATTTTTTCACCGATAATAAATCAAAATTTAAATTATTTTTCTTTTTCTTGTTACTTCATACCATTCGATTCAAATCGATTTAACACCTCGTTTTATATGCTTATATTATATCATTCCTTAACCTAACCTAACCTACAAACTTAATTTTATATAATTTTGCATTACCTAAACCTTTTTTAGTTTAGTATTACATCATAGTCTAATTAAATAAATAACTTGCATTAACCATGAAAAATAGGGGTACGTATGTGCCACTTGCAATTTAAATTTTATATATATAACGATTGATCCTTCGTTCGATTATTATCATTTAAATCACCAGAATCTTTCGAATTGTTACGTCACCACCGTCATATTCTACCCTCTCAATGAATATGACGAAGTCACCCGTTTCATTAATCAAGAACAAAAACAAATTCGTCTTAAATACGTTTTCCGCCAGAATGGACTTCCGTGCACGCATATTTGGTACAGCTGTGCGGCATCTTCGGGAACAAAAGGATCACAAACAGCAGGCTCTCGTCAGATAAACGATCGAAATTGCCGAGAATTCCTTGAAGCGCGAAACGAATGTCTCGCTCCAGTTCCCAATCATCCACCGGTTGGACAGCACTCTCTATTGGCAAACAAAATTCTCCATCGTAAGCTCCGCGAGGGCTAGAACGTGTCTGATCTTCCCTGGCTGCGATTTGCGGCACGAAATAACAATTAGCCGCGAATTTTTCCACAATTTTCCCTCCAATCTTCCTCCAATCTCTCCCCAATCTCACTCCGAGCCATCTTCAATTCACTTTCTCACCCCTGGACTCGGCTGCCCATCGATCCGACCTGCTAGCTTTCGTTATTTCTGGCCCAGGCAAACTCGATCGTTTGCGCAGCAAGTTGCCCTCGTAACAAAAGCAACTATGGGCTAGGCTGCTTCTCCTCTTTGTTACATAAGTAACCAGGTTTGGATTTGGTCGCCTGCTCATCGTGCATCCCCGCCGAGTACACTGGAAGAATCTCACGAGAAAATTTAGAACGGTCCAGCGAATCCTCTCAGACATGTCTGCGAGATTCTATGGATTTTTCGCGATATTTTCTACCGTGGAAAATTTCGTTTGGAACTTCGGCCTAGTCCCGGGAGACACAGCGAGCTGTAATCAGACCTTGGCGGAAAGTTCGTAGCCTCCGATGCTGTTATTGTCCCGCGAAACTTGGGCACGTCCCATTCAATTGGGGAATCGCATCTCTGTGTAACTTCGAGCAACTTCAGATTTATGTGCAAGCCAATAAAGTAGAGGAAACACGTCGAGTAATATACACAGGGGATAATTGTCGTAGATAGAGGCACAATTAATTTGACGTTTGATCGATTCTTGCAAGGAGCACGAACTTGGCATCGAATTGCTCGCAGACAAACCTATTCTTGGCTGGATAGGTGTCCTCGTGAGATACTTGGTACTCTGATACCGAATACAGGGTCCAGGCAAACGATTGTTCTCGAAATTGTTGCTGGAAAATTCTATCTTTCATTCTGTTCGCTCTCGTTGATTGGGTTGGTGACTTTTGAGTTGATTTGGGTAGGTACGAGTAAAATTGTGCAGAAAAATATTGCATTAGTGAAAAATGATTAACGTCAACGTTGTAAAGCACTTGCTTCTGCTCATAGTGTCTATCAAAAATCGTTTTTAAAATTTTTACTGGAAATCCTAAATTGATCTGGTAACTTTCCTTCTAATTTACAGTGACGAATAAAGAAATTGAATGCACGAGTAAAATTGTGCAGAAAAATATTGCATCAGTGTAAAATGGTTAAAGTCAACGTTGTAAAGTACTTGCTTCTGCTCATAGTGTCTGTCAAAAATTGTTTTTAAAATTTTTATTGAAAATTCTGCATTGATCTAGTGACTTTTCTTCTAATTTACAGTGACGAATAAAGAAATTGAATGCACGATTAAAATTGTGCAGAAAAATATTGCATCACTGTCAATTAAATTAAATTAATGAACCTGTAATCGACAAAAATAGAAATTTTTTTAAAAAGTGAGTAATTACGTGGTAATTTCACAGCATAACAATTAGAAACAATTAAACACACAGGTGTAGACTTTCAAAATTAAATGAAAACAATTGCATTGTCTGCCTGAACAGTTGTTTGTAGTTACAAAAGCAACTGATAATGTTGCTACTATTCATTTTATCATTATTCGATACCCTTTTCAACAAACTTCCTTCCATATTCAGTTCTACAATATATATATAATCGATTCCCAAACAAAGAAAATATTTTTCTTCAATAATTTCGTCTCCCTTGAAATTCAAACGTAGTTTATACAGTGTCCCATAACTAATCATTTGCTTTCCTGACTGAAAAATTAAAAAGCCTTGTCAACTTGACGACAACTCATCGAAACCTTCAACTCTTAACAGTACACCTGAGATGTACATCCATGAAAAGATGAATCCCCTTTGTCGTCGTCTAAAGGTTACTACTTTGTCCCCCATTTACTATCGATCATGCTAAATTCCACGAGTCGTCTTTAAACTGCTTTTCAGTCGAATTACGATTATTTACTATCGATATTAGACCTGGTATACTTAACCGTGCCTGAAGGGTTGACGAATTCTCCACAAAGCCGTTCCCAGCTTCGACGGTCGCTCGTTAGACGATAACGGAGAACAATGCACGGATCGTTTGCCTCCATTCCGTCGCCCATTAACCCGAAATATCGAACAGCGTTTTCGATGCAATTGGAGGAGGCCGAGGCCCATCAGGCGGCCATTATCGCGGATGCACTCGGTTCCAGCCCCTAATAATCCGCGTGCATTGGCCTGCGTTCGCCAGATAACGCGTCGCGGCCTTTCGAGACCTGCTTTAAACTTTGACCTACCGGATCGAAACGGGATCAAGTTCAGCGTCGGCTCCAGGGATCGATTGCTGGACCTGCACAGCTCGACGTGCACGGGGTTTATCGGCGACCCAGGGGTGATTAAAACGGTTCTACTCCGATCTCGGCTGACCGGGATCGACGGATGTTGTGTATGCAATGGATTTCGAGAGCTCGTTGCGGGTATGAATTTTTCTGGCCTCTTTTGCATCGGTTTGGCTGCTGTGCGCGCGCGTGTAGAGAGATTTCCCGATGGTGATGTTCGTGGTAGCTCGGATTTTGTTGGGTTTATACGGGGTGGTCTATGTGGCTAGGTGAATTTAAGGTTAACCAAGCTGAGGATACTTTTATTCGAAATTCGATGTTACTTTATATTCTAGCATAAACTGTGAGCTTTGACGATGTTGGAAATGTGCATCCTTGTTTGAATTTTGTTACATTTATATAGGGTGGTCTATGTGGCTAGATGAATTTAAGGTTAACCAGGCTGAGGATACTTCTATTCGAAATTCGATGTTACTTTATATTCTGGAATAAACTATGAGAGTTGATGATGGTGGAGAGGTGGTTCCTGGTTTGCATTTTGTCACATTTATATAGGGTAGTCTATATGGCTAGGTGAATTTAAAATTAACCAAGATGAGGATACTTTTAGTCGAAATTCGATGTTCTTTTATATTCTGGCATAAGCTGTGAGAGTTGAGGGCGATGGACACGTGTCTGCAAGTTTCAATTTTGTTGGATTTATATAGAATGGTCTATGTGGCTAAGTGAATTTAAGGTTAACCAAGCTGAGGATACTTTTATTCGAAATTCGATGTTATTTTATATTCTAGCATAAACTGTGAGCTTTGACGATGTTGGAAATATGCTTCCTGGTTTGAATTTTGTTACATTTATATAGGGTGGTCTATGTGGCTAGGTGAATTTAAGGTTAACCAAGCTGAGGATACTTCTATTCGAAATTCGATGTTACTTTATATTGTGGCATAAGCTGTGAGAGTTGATATGGTGGACATATGTTTACTGGTTTGGACTTTATTGGATTTATATAGGGTGGTCTATGTGGCTAAGTGAATTTGAGGTTAACCAAGGTGAGGATATTTTTATTCGAAATTCAATGTTTTATATTCTGGCATCAGCTGTGAGAGTTGAGGGCGATGGACACGTGTTTGCTAGTTTCAATTTTGTTGGATTTATATAGAATGGTCTATGTTGCTAAGTGAATTTAAGGTTAACCAAGGTGAGGATACTTTTATTCGAAATTCGATGTTACTTTATATTCTGGAAAAAACTGTGAGCTTTGACGATGTTGGAAATGTGCTTCCTGGTTTGAATTTTGTTAGGTTTATATAGGGTGGCCTATGTGGCTAGGTGAATTTAAGGTTAACCAAGCTGAGGATACTTTTATTCGAAATTCGATGTTACTTTATATTCTGGAATAAACTGTGAGAGTTGACGATGTTGGAAATATGCTTCCTGGTTTGAATTTTGTTGGGTTTATATAGGGTGGTCTACATAGTTTATAGGTGAGTTCAGAATATTTTTATTCCTTTATATCCTAGTATAAGTTTCGAGATTTGATGATGGAGACGTGTATGTTAATTTGGATTTTGTTGAGTTTATATAGGGTGGGCCACCTAACATGTAAATAACCTCAGAGTTAACATAGGTCAGGATATTTTTATTTAGAATGTGATATTTCTTTATATTCTTGTATAGGTTAAGAGATTTGATCATGAAGATGTCTATTAGTTCGAATTTTGTTAGATTTATATAGGGTGGTCGACACAGATTGTAGGTGAGTTTAGGAGTAATGAATTTGATGATGAAACTGTGTATGCTAATTCGGAATTTGTTTGGGTTTATATAGAGTGAACCACCTAACATGTAGATAACCTTAGAGTTAATAAACATCAGGATATTTTTATTTAAAATGTGATATTTTTCCATATCCTAGTATAGGTTGAGAGATTTGACGATAAGGATGTGTTAGTTTGAATTTTGTTGAATTTATATAGGATGGCCTATCTAACTTGTATGTGACTCCATGATTAATGAAGGTTAGGATATTTTTATTCTTTTATATTCTGGTATAAGTTGAGAGATTTACTGATGGAGATGTGTATGTTAGTTTGGATTCTGCTGGGTTTATATAAGGTGATTCACGTAACTCGCAGGTGAGTTTAGAATTAACGAAGGTCAGGATATTTTTACCCGAAATTCGATATTCTTTGATACTCTGATATCAAAATTATAGAATTTTATGTGCAATAATGAAGTTGACCTCAAAATCTGCGGAACATTTCCATTTATAAAAATCTGAATGCATTACGTGATGTGCCTCTTCAAACCGCGACTTTTGCGTAAAACCTTTTCTCCTGTGATTCGTGCTTTAAAAGTTATACGAATGTGCAAATTTCGTGGAACATTCTGTGTATATGAAAATATCAAATAGACACGAAAAATGGCCAAAAAATTATCTACCAATTAAAATGGAGTATAGACAAAGTCCTATATGTTCAAACATGATTACACTTGCATAGGTTCAATTATCCAAAACATTTCGCATTCTGGGAATTTTTCCATGCAATTATTTCAAGAACTCCCGAGTTTCGAAATTGAAAAATGTAAATTTATTTACATAATAACCTTTCTCCAATTTAATAAACTTAAATAAAAATTATCAGTGTCACAGTGATGGTATCTCATATACTCAAATGTTAATTTGAATATTTATTTTATTCTTCAATAAAATATCTATGTCATTAGTATATTTGCAAGTCCATCTAACAAAATACCTGCGTAACTACTTCAGAGGTTATTTACCAAATGATCGTACGAATCATGCTTAACAAAGGACGTACTTAAGGGTCGAATACGCGAACATCGATAAACGCGAATCGATTGAGCTCTTGGGGTGCAGTCAATGCATTAATATGCATGAAACGACGATGAAACGAAAAATCTCCAAATTTTGAACGACTTCGAATTACAATAAAAATAATAAAAAGTATCACTAACAATAAGAAATCTTCTTATCACGGTAACTAAATTATTTTTACTGCTCGATGACGAAACGAAAAATTTACAAATTTCTAACGACTTAGAAATACAATACAAAGAATAAAAAATACCATTAAACAGTTTTCCTATCGCGGTGACTAAATTATTTTTACTCTTCGATGACAAAGCGAAAAATTTCCAAACTTCGAACCACTTTTAATTGCAATAAAAATAATAAAAAGTATTATTAAAAAATTTCCTGATCGCGGAGACTAAATTATTTTCAGAGAATTCTAATAATTCGAGGAACCTGGTGAAAATATGCGAAACGTAGCTGGAGAAATCGACGATCAGCTGGTGTCTCCAGGCAGTGGGAAACTCGGTTTCTGTAACTACATTATGGAAAGTTACGCCGGAATCGCGAGCGGATGGTTAAAAATTTAATAAGGAACTCCGGGGTCGCATCTGACCGCATTTACGATGTATCTTCCAGCCAGTTCGTATTTACTTCGTCGAACTCTATGCATCGCTAACTAACGGTGTTTAAACCTTCAGAATGGTGTTACCATGGAACGGTGCCGAGTGCAATTTCAGCAGGCCCCAGCGACTGAAAATTTTAACGCACCGAGGAATGCTCATTCCCCCTATCACCTATAGGGAATAAGAATTATTCGTAACTAGAGTATCTCATCTACATCTAATTGCAAAACCCATAGGGGTCAATTTACCTACCTATCATATATCGCACCCCTTATTGACTTTATTTTCCACAGCTTAATTGAATATTTTTTCCCATTCGCCACTCGGCTTGGTTAATTGAAATTCGATTCGTACAAAACGAGCAATCTCTCAAACGAGATTTTCGATGAAAGAGCGACTTTACTTATATAATATTAAACGATCAATAGCCATTCAGCTATTTAGAATTGCATTAACAGGAATTTTTACATTTTCACAAAGACCATATATTTTGTTTCTCTGTTACACAGTCTCGTGAATAATTGAAGCAAAGGGACACAGGTTTGAAGGTTGAAAAATCAGTTATATGTTACGAGATCTAATTAGTGCTGCAAGACTTGTCGGCAATTATCCCGAGAATTAACGCGTACGTTTGATATCAAATGAGGTGAAAATGTTTCGTAACGTTGGTTGTATAACGAATTACACAATGCTCTGCATCGACATTTAACGTCGAGTTCGTGAAAACGATTCAATTTTTCATCGTACACGAGTGAAAGCTTCCGCCATTTTCGAGGTCCTCGCTGTTCCTCCGCGGCCGGAGACCGCCATAATGGCGGGCATAAACTTTCGGCATCAAATTTTCACGAAAGAAACGACTCCCTTATTCGACTTTTTTCCCGAGGCTCTGATCGAGGCTTGAACGTGAGATGCAAAGGAATCGCTTCTCAGTTGGGCGAAGAAGCGAGGAAATACACGAGAAGAAGAAGAAAATGGGAAGAAACGTGGATGCAGGTCGAAAAGAAACTTACATGAAAGTGAATACGTGAGTTTGAAATCCGAAAAGGCACGAGAGCGTAAATTTCGAAGAACATTACAAAATTTGATGAAAAAATTCGAATATCTATTACGTAAAAATAATTTTAAAAACCAATATCATTTTCTGATATTATATATTTTATATACTATAATTGGATAATACGTATATTATGTTAACATGAAATTTTTAAATGTCCAATTATAATTTGGAATTCCATTATCACCAGAATAAAGATAGAAAATGAAAGATTTTTCTAAGTTCAGGAACATAACGTTTCTTCGAACACCTAACCTCTGATGCAATAACGAATTCTTCTAATTCCATTCAAATGTTGACTTTCTAGCCGTAGTGACAAGTTCCACCATTTTCCTGCACGTGGAAAAAAAGGAAAACAATCCTATTGAAATAGAAAGATGAAAAGGTGGATAATATACGGAGCAAAGGCTGGAGAAGCAAGAAGCATCGAGATAGAAGAGAGTGGTGGCTGGTCCGATAAAGCGAGGAACGACGTGTAGATAAAGGGAGGACCGCGTAGGAGGGCAAGAAAATATAGATTGCTTGAGAAAGACGAAGCGAGAGTCCGTTGGTGGGAGAAGGACACGCATACACGGATCGATCGGTAGGACTATTCCGTGGGTGTCGAGTTCTGTCTCCCTCCCGCCCGTGGATTCGGTTCAGCGATAGAGAGAGAGGGAGAGACGCGTAGTGGTCCGTGTAACTCGGTTTCAATGGGAAATTGCGACCTATGAATGCATTAGGATACTATGGGGTTTTACAAGTGATGACCTCGCGAGACTACCAATAGGTGACGCAGGTCACCGATTACGACTGCCATTTATGTCGTCATTTCCTTTGGAAAGTGGCGTCAATTTCGCGGACAATCGGGCGTGATCGTACCGCCGGATAGTGAATGTCAGAGTTCGCGCTGTAAATTCGCCGATCAACTAAACACCGAACGACCTGAATGCGAGAGCACTCTAGCGTTCGAATCGGGAACGAGCGCTTCCGGCTGACGAGTAGCGCACTGGATAACTGGGTGAAATAACGAGGTCTTATTTCCACTTTGGTGGTGTTTGAACAAGGAGCGAAGGAGAAGTGGAGATTGACTTGGGAGATTATTATGCAAGATGGAAACTCTCGGGGAATGTATTACGAACAAATTTTGTGTATAAAATACACGTGTACTGTATTTAGATTTTCCTTACATAAAAGTGTATTATCAATCCTTTGCAGTCTGAGAATTTCTTTTTCTGCAACCGGAAAATTTATTTTAAAAAGAAAAAGGATATAAATTTCTCTGAATTTATTTAGATAATAACCTTCTCCATATTTTTTTTCTTTTTTTATTAATGAAGATAAAATAAGATTACAATTTGAGTTTCATTAATGTCACCGTGATGGCGCCACTGAACCGTAAAAGATTAATTTTCGGCAAGCATATCGTTTGTCGAATAAAGAATAAGGACTTGAAATAATAAAGAATCGAAGATGAGATTTTTCCTTTAGACCCTAGGGTGTTTATGAAATAGGAATTCTCGATTAAAATAGAATATGTTTGTCTATTGGAGGCTGGTTAATCACACAATATCACGAATTCGGGATTTGCAAATGTTTATTGCGTGACATCTTATGGCTTATCAGTAGACCGAAGTAACGAACGTTATAAACGAACTTACGAGCTACATGTTACGTAGGAAATAGTGACTCCGTGACACCGTAGCCTCGCGATTAGTCGATTAGAAATAATCGCTGTGAAATGAGCTGCTTCAGCTCGTTTGACCTAACAATATTCCTTAGTGCGATAACAATGAATCGTAACAACTTTACTTCATCCAAACACAGATCGATGGTGTTATTTTAGTCCAAAAATCGACATCGAAACAACTCATATAATCGTTTAAATAATTTACACGAATTATTTACACGATACCGCATTTAAAATATGCGCCACAATACCTTTTCTCTTAACCAATGACGAATTTGGCGCGGTCGAAGGTCTGCCATGTTGCATCCGATACCATTCCCTGTCTGCCTTCAAAAGTAACGTACTAATGTGATATCACTTCGATAAGCTAGTCACTATTAATTAAACAAGTGCGACGATATTACCACGCACAATATTAGTCTTATATTACGACGAAGACTATACTTTAAATCAATTTTATCATTTCAAATACCGACCGGCGTTACACCGAACACTGCACGAACTTCAACTAACGAATTAATCTGATTGGTTCATAGTTATTGCTAAACTAAACGGACCAATCAGCGCGCTAATTCCGTCAGCCATATTGCTGACGTGCCCGAGAACCAATTACGTTCAGTTTAGAGTTCCAACTTTCGACGTATTACGTGCAAATTTTCACGCGGTTAAAAGTGACGAAATTAATACAAATTGATACTTATAAATGTTATTTTCGTATACAACGTTCGTATTAGTTGTTCTATTAAACGTGAATACTTTTTCATTTCAAATATTCGTAAAATTTCTGTAACATGAGTGTTAAACAGTGTAGCCATATCGCGCGCTTTTTACGTCAATTCCGATTTCAAAATTTCCTTTTACTCGATGTTATAAAACGTGACAATATCTGAATTCCTGTGTAAAAAGAATTCTTAAGATTATTTATCGCAAGTGTGATCATATAAATTGTGGATTTCGTGATTTTATAGATGGTTTTATACACGAAAGGATTTTGATCGTGCTTTTGTGCGTGAGTGGTTATTTCGTGAGGATTGAAGGACAATGTAAGATTCGAAAACTTCTTCTTGGATTTCACACAGACAAGGACTACGACTGTAGATGACGGGAGAAGCTGTAAAGAGCAATGGCTGCATCTAAGGTAAGATACTGTCCATTATTTGACCTCTACTTTAATAGTTTCGATAAATCCTTTTTTCGTTCGATGATGGCGGGCATCGAAGCTCGCGAATTAACGTCTTAAATGCTAAGCTCAATATCACTGTGTAAACAGACATGTCTTTCAGTCGATAGACTTCATCTCTTTCTATTTATCATTCCTCCTTTTCTCTTTTTATTTTCTCCTTTTTTACAAGCGATTCGTATACAAGACGAATGGATCTAAGAAATTGTCGACGTTTCTCGATTATCTTACTACTATTTACAAAAAAGACCCGATTAGAAGGGTGAAACGTGTCGTAGGAGAAGGAACGATGCGATTAAAGATTTCATTAGAATACTCTGATGAACACAGGAATACTTGATTCCACATTTTACATTCTTACATGTTAATTACATTAATAAATGCAATGAGAATGTTTAGAATCTCGTGCTTCGTACACAATGCTTTTTATTTTGTACACGATCACGAGAGTCTTGATTCCTTAGGGAAAAACTAACTGGCCCAAACGTGCGACTTGTTATTGCTTGACAATCTAATGTACTCTACTCCCTACATGCTGTGTGCTCCTGTAAAAATCCTAGGGTCTAGGAATAATATATTAATCGTTAGGTTGCAACAAACAAATCTTTTGAGAAACTGCCTCGTTATCCTATCTTGTACATGTTTTAATATCTTTGCTAAGACTGTTGTGAAAAGAAGATACTTTTCAATTGTTATCAATGCGTGTAATTAAACGATGGCAGTTTTCTCGTCGACATTGTAATCGTACAAAACCATTTTTGCTTTTTGTCCTTGAAAAAGTTACTTGACTCGTAAACGAATCGTCATTTGTGTTTCACACTTTCGTGGATCAGCTTCGCGATGAATAGTATAATGTCCTTATCTCTTCTTCAACATTAAACACACTGTTTACAACGGCGTACATGTATTTAAGGTTTCTCGCGTTTTGAGCGCTCGATTAGAGATTTCGAAACATTTCTCGATTTTATTTATTTTCACTAGTGACGATCCAGGGGTAAGTTGACGATTCAGTGCCTCACGTCGGCTTCATCGGCGGATTGATTTTCAAGGGTGCATGGCCTGCGGAATTCTTGACCTCTTTCGTGCAGCCATTTGTTTGCCACTAAAAAGGGAATAACATAAATATTAATTATATTATGTTATATTATAATTGATAAAAGAATATCATAAATAAATATTAATCATAAATATTAAGATTACATAATTGGGCTTTAATTGGCTTTGGTAGTTGACATACCCCATTTAGAACCAGTGAGAACAGGACAAGCAGCGTGTCTAGTTTTAAAATCTCCCTCTCCATTGGGTTTGAGGTTATACCAGAAGGCTGCGCTGCCTTTCTTGGGCCATAGGGAAATGTTTATGGCGGTGAACACGGTGCCGCCACCTTGTTCCACGTCGCTCATCTGAATATATGAACATCAGAATGAATAATATACTAATTCCAAAACTTATTTCATAGCTTAGTATCTAATAGTTGCATGTAGATTACAAACATGGAAGAAATATCAAGAAAAACATAAACAATGGTATATACATTTAACAAATTTTCCATACTCAAAATATCTATATTTGAATCAGGCAGAAATGAGATACCTACATAGTATAAAACTGTAGCAATGCGATTTCCAGTTCCCAGGCTTTTAAACGCATTTGTTTCCTCTTTCTAAACATAAATGATTGTTTACATTAATAATGTATCACAATGACTAGTTTAATTTAAGGGAGAGATGGCATAGAATTTCAACTTACTCTTGCAAAATCAAAGTGTGGTTCATAATGACCACCGATACCATAATTCACCACTTGCAGTTCTTCTGCCGTGTCAACAGACAGACTAGTCATGTGTTCCACACGTCGGCTAACCGCTGCCACGTGTTTATGTTCGTGCTCCTGAAGCCACGCACTCTTACTAATCCTATAATTCGCTATCTCTAAGGCACCAGTTTTGTAATTCTGTACCGTGGCACGTTTGAACTGCAATGACAAAATGAAGAATCAATATTCATCCAAGTCACATGAAAAGTATATGTAATCAATTATCAACATTTCACGCAATTAATTTCCAATCAATTAGGATCTAGGTGACTTATGTTTGACGTCTGTTATATTACCCTGGGTTGCGCAAATCTTTTAATCGTCTCGATTTCCTCATCGTATATCACGTCATGGTATACGACTATCCTCGGATCTAAGTAAGCCTCCTCCTCCTTGAACGGGGCGATTTTCAAAAATGGAATTCCACGATCGACGTAGCGACACTTGAGGTTCTTTTGTAGTTCCGGTGTGATGGACACCTCACCTCGGCACAGCATCTCGTAGCGCTCTCTTTCAGTCATCTCCTCCCAAGGTTTCACTTTTTTCTCGGTAACAGTGAAGTGCTGAAACATAGTGACAAGGAATTAAATTACTGTAAGGATATCTCAAGGTTTGAATTAGCTTTTAGGTTTCTATTAAGTCTATTAAGTCGTCTCGAGAGCAACTCGAGGTCACTCGAAAATGACTTTTAGGATATCTCGAGATTAATTCAATTCAAGATCACATCAAAACGTCTATTTCAAGTTCAGTCATGTTAAGGTTATCTGAAGGATATTAGGTCATTCGTAGGCAATTTAAAGGACATCATAAGGCTACCTGAAGAATATCTCAAAGTCATTCCAAGATCACTCGAAGGTTATTTACAGGACATCTCAAGGTTACTTGAAAATTACACGAAGAATCAAGGTTATCTGAAGGTCATTATAAGGACACGCCGAGATTATTCGAAGGTTATTATAAGGACACTTCGAGATTATTCGAAGATCATTATGACACCTCGAGATTATTCGAAGGTCATCATGGCACCTCGAGATTATTCGAAGGCCATTATAAGAACACCTCAAGATTATTCGAAGGTCATTATAAGAACATCCTGAGATTATTATTATCCTGATATCCTGAGAATATTTTTATTATCGAAGGTTATTTCAAAGTCAATTCAGGATCATTTCACAGTCATTCCCGAAGTGGTATCAAGGATAAAGTCGAATAACCAAGGAATCAGATCCAAAATTTTCCGCATTATTTGCAAGTTTTTGCCAACAATAACCCTCTTTTCTTCCCATATCTTCGTATCGCAAGGCAAGCGTCAGTGGAGTCCTTTAACAGCGTTCGCCGCAAGCGAAGCTACACGAGATCATCCTAAATTGAATTCAGCGCCAGGCAGTCCGACCATGGAGTCTGCAACGCGCTATCTCACCTGCGCAGGAACAGCGGTGTCGTCCAGACCATCCTCGCCGCGTTTCTTCCTCGACTGGCTCGCCTTGCTCTGGATCTCCTTCTGATAGTAAGCCCGATTGCCCAAAGCACGCTCGTGAGTCGGCACCAGCTCCAACAGCTCGTTCGTCATGCTTAGAGCCCGCGCCACGTTCCCTGCGCACAATGAGGCGGTATAAATTTCGCGAAGAAATCGGGGAAATCGCTGTTTGCCCGGCAAACGTTAAATTCTTTCCGGCGAGTCGACGCCGAGTTTCTCATTATTTAACGAACCGTCATTCCCGGCTTAATCCGACGATTTCACGCTAGAAAGGGTTAACGCCAGCGTCCCCAGGCATAATACGTTCGACGAACTTTTAACGAAGCTCTAAACAAACTAACCGGCCGGAAGTTGCCCGTTCGCGACGGGAAATTTTAACGGCAATTAAATTCCTTTCCCCGTTTTCTTTTAAACGCCCCTTTTCCCGCCGAAGCTGTTTGAAATTGATTTCACGGGCATTAAATCCACCCCGGAACGACGGACGACAACGAGCACGATTATTGACACTGACTTATTGGCCTTTTCGTCTCTTCGTTAGCCATCTTCACCGATATCGCGAATAAATATCCTAATTCCGACATTCGAAAATTTAATTTCGGATGAACGAGATTTTTATTCCTTTGGAATGTGTTACTATATAAAGATTGCATTCTCCATGGTGCATGCTCGATGGTGTATGCGAATTTTATAATAATGTCTTTGAAATTTTATTGGAATTTAAGGAAAATAAAGTGCCACGGATTTTCATTACTAGTGGCAATCAAACTATTGTTAATTTTTCAAATCAATCACTGGGATTTAAATTCTTCGAAAATTTTAGAAATTTTATTAAAAAATTAAAGCCAATAGAAACGAGGTATATTTGATTATCAATAGCACTCAAACCATTGTTCATTTTTCAAACCCATCACTCGGATTTAAAATCTTCAAAAATTTTAGAAATTTAGAGATAACTTATCCCATGAAAAAACAAATTTCCATCCTATACTAATTCGACACTTATTGTCCAAAAGAGAATTAAAAAATTCTCCTATTAAAATTATTTGAGACACCTCATGAGTATACAATTTTTATCGTCCACTTTATTTTCATCTCCCAACATTTAAAATTCTAAAAAATTCCGAAGCTTGAACGAAAATGTAGAAACAGAACCGTGAACGATACACAGGCGCTGTAACTGCAGGGTGACACTCGGATATACGTGTAATTTAGCTTCTAATTTACAATGGCCGACTTTTATTCGCTCGCGGTAACTTTTCCCCCAGTTTTCGGCTCGCAAATCTACCCCTCACGCGTTCACCGAAATTCCCGTGCAATTGTAACTTTCATTCACCAAAGAACGCTGCTATCCTCCAAACAACTATTCCAAAACCTTCGCGATATTTTCACTCGACGAATATGAAAATTAAAAATATTCGAACACCGTGGGTACGTCTCTATGCACTTCTGCCTCGAATTTTCGGAGGGTAAATTAATCACGAACAAGGAGGAAGTATAGTTCTTATCGAGATATCATACCTTGCATGTACGTCGAGAACGCCAAGTATTCCAATATGTCCGGTTTCGAAGTTGTGGTGGCGTTTTGCTCCTCCTGAAGACGATCCATGGCTTCTTGCATCCAGAGGACGGTGTGATAGTAATCACGATTGTGATAAGACTGTCTCCCAAGTTCGAAACAATCGCTGGCTGCGGGGGAGGAGAGATCGGGACAGATTAATTTAACTTTCCTTAACCGTCTATCGAATTTTAACTATTTTCTTCCCCGGGGTTCCCAACAAATCCCGGAACACGTATCAAAGAAGATCCGAAAGAAAATCTCGAAGAGGATCTCGAGATATTACCACTCCGTTCGCTGATTAAAAGAATCGT
Source organism: Eufriesea mexicana (assembly GCF_001483705.2). Lineage (NCBI taxonomy): Eukaryota > Metazoa > Arthropoda > Insecta > Hymenoptera > Apidae > Eufriesea > Eufriesea mexicana. The sequence continues at coordinate 184,912 of NW_016913695.1, read as the reverse complement.
TGTGAAACGCGATAAAAAGGATAAGAGACCTCCTCCATGGCCAATAAAACGAACAATTCGATCCTGGTAGACCCTAAAACTCTTCGCGTGTAACCAGAAACGCGAGATCTCTCCAACTCCAGCATTTCGCGGAATTCACCGTCTCGACGAGATCTCGGGGTGAAATTATTCGAAGAAAAAATAAAAGGGAAGACAGAAACACAAATAAAGAGAGAGAAAGAGAGAGAAGGGAAACTGCAGAGTTTCGTAGGAAGGAGAAGGAAATTTATTCTCGTGATTTCGACTTCTCTCCCGGCACCCCCGATCGTCGCAGTCGCACCGTTCCCTGATTATTCCGTGATTCTGAGCCCACCCTGTATAATTCATGAGTCTATTATCATAATTACATTCGTAATAACATCGCACGATGGCCGGTCGCGGGAAAAATCTGAAAGCCGGGGCCGAAGAGGGAAGCTGCCACCCCTGGCTCAACCCCGTACACCCCGGCCGTCGGCCCCCGTGGTATTTTTCGAATCGAACTTTCCTCGCCGAAAGTTCCTTGCACCGTTATGCATTCCGACCGGCGTCAAACAGCCGGGAAAGCTTCACCTTTCGTCCATCGCGACTTGCTCTTTTCTTTGCACCTCTTGCAGCGAAAAACTTGCCCCGTTAATTAATTTCACGATGGTCCGCCGCAGATTGCGAAGTTTCGCGGTTATACCGCGAATTTATCCGCGGCAAGTTCCGGCAGATCGCTAAATAAGGGGGTTTATTCGGCCGGAACAGGCTGTTGGAATAAAAACAGAGGGGATGCGGGAGTTTTACGCGGCTATAACGAAGTTCGAAATTGAATCGTAAAGGCGGTGAATCGCGAGAACGGGCAGCACCCTTCTTCTGCAATCGTTTACGCGCCGGCATAAAGCGAAAGGGGTGGGTATAGGATAGGATTACTCGTTTATAATTTAATCAGAGGCCGGGAACGATTGGCGGCCGTGGAAATCTCGCGTTGTTTCTCGGCCGCGAGCTTTTCGCCGGATAACCGGGATTAAACGAATCTTAATTTAATTTAATCCGCCGTACGGCTAATTGAATCGAATTTAAATTAGCCATGAAGGCGACCCGGCCTTAGATCCCCGCGTGATACTTGATTAAATTTAATAATCTACTAATAACACGGACGCCGGTCGTACTACCCAGTGTTTCGTTATTTTCATTTAGCTCTTCGAGTTAATAATATGCCCCGGGTTTATTACCTTCGCGTAGATTCGAGAGGTACGTTTTCCAAAATATACCGGATATCGGAAAGTTAATTTTTGCACCGGTTCAGACGTGTGTGTGGAGGAGGTAGGGGTGGGTGGGTGGTAGTAGAGATAGACAGATGGGTGTGGGTGCTAATTTAATAAATAAATGAAGTTTGTATTCAATAAAATTATAGTTAGTAGTATAGTTTTAATTATTTAGTAGTAGCATAAATATAATTATAGAATTATAGAATTATTTAGTAGTAGTATTATAAAAATACCGACTATTTTATTTATTTATTTATTTTTTTTTAATTATTTGTTAGGCTTACTATGTGCAGATGTGGGTGGTTGGGTGGGAGTAGAGATAGACAGATGGGTGTGGATACTAATTTAATAAATGAATGAAGTTTGTATTCAATAAAATTATAGTTAGTAGTATAGTTTTAATTATTTAGTAGTAGCATAAATATAATTATAGAATTATAGAATTATTTAGTAGTAGCATTATAAAAATACCGACTATTTTATTTATTTATTTTTTTTTAATTATTTGTTAGGCTTACTATGTGCAGATGTGGGTGGGTGGGTGGCAGTAGAGATAGACAGATGGGTGTGGGTGCTAATTTAATAAATAAATGAAGTCTGTATTCAATAAAATTATAGTTAGTAGTATAGTTTTAATTATTTCGTAGTAGCATAAATATAATTATAGAATTATAGAATTATTTAGTAGTAGTGTAAATATAATTATAATTTTAGTTCATATATTTATATTAATGTGATTATGGATTTTATAAAAATGTCGACAATTTTTCTCTTTCAATTATTTGTTAGGTTTACTATATGCAAATGTGGGTGAGTGGGAGGGAGTAGAGATAGACGGATGGTTGTGGGCACTGATTCAATAAATGAATTATGTATTCAGTCATAAAAAATTATTTTACCGTAAATAGTAGAATATAAAAGCACAACGAGAAGTTAATACTTGATTCCTACTAAATTAAGATGAATTAAACATTTTTCTGAAGGTATATCATCTTCAAAATCTCTGGAAAAACCAGCAACCACAGAAGCCCAATTATTCTCCCTGCACTCTTCTATTCACACGAACCTCTGCCACTTTCACCTACCCCACCCCGGATTCCCTATTTTCAATTACTCACATCCCTACTCGGAATCACCATTCCCCTTCCACGAAACAATCTCTGCTTCCTTCCGAGCCACGTTCGCAACCCTCGAAGGGTGGACTCGAAAAGGAAGGAGAAAAAAGGGAAAAAAAAGAAAAAAAATCATAGTCGAGCATGAACGGGGAAGAAAATCGTACCTACGAGAAGAAGATCGTTCCCATTAGCCATTCAATATTCATCGGACTCCCCATGGTGGGTCTAAATGATGCAAGGAAACGGGCCGTGGCTCCGTGTCGACGAAAAAATCGCTTCCTTGTCACGGCGAAGGTCGGAAGCTTGCACACGGCAATAAGAGCAGCCACGGAGACGACGAAGGGTAAAAAGGGAGGAAGGAGGGGAAACGATGGCGACAACAGAAGCCGCGAATTATCCCTGCAACCCCGTGGACGAAAGCCGGGGCAGGGGGCAGGGAGGGATGCCGATGAAAGAAATGGCGTAAATTATTCATGTCAGGGGTCGTTGAGTACAGGTAACATCGGGAGCCAATATTCCTGGCCGATTCGCAACGTTTTGCCCTTGCTACCCCTTTTCGATCCGAATAAATAATTCACCGCGAAGGAAGGTCCTCCTTTTTTTCCCTCGGCCCCCTTTTTCCTCGCCACAGCCCTGGGCTAATGCGATAACGAGGCGTGGATGCCTCGTAATGAATCATTTAGCTCGTAATACCCGACCTAACTGCTGCTAAGAATTTTATTGTCGCGGGACAGACTGCTTCTTTATTAGGCCCGTCGAGGATCTTTGATTTAGACCAGCTGACGGCCAAATATCGAGTTGTGCTTCTGAATTAGTGATATACGCGGTAATAGTTGACACAGATTTTAATATATACGGTAGCTCACGAAAGTATTCGCATGCTATATTTTAAAAGAATTCTCTTATCCAAAAGTTCTGATTTTAATGAAAGTTCGCATAAAGTAATGCCGAGTTACGTGTGCAGTATGTTTTTTATTGGCAAAAAATGACTTTGTGGGAATTTTAATTTTAATTTTATTTATTTTACAATTTTTTGCTTCATAAACCGGATCTCACAAAGAGAAATATTTGCTATAGAATGACAGAGCACTAAGAGTTAAACATATTTTATTCGAAAAAACTTCTATTTATCTCGCATCGTTATACAGTTACATTTAAAGAACTTTGAATAACTATTTCACCCATCCAGGTGAAGCAGTATCTGTAAATAAAAGGAGTTCAACCATGTGTAACTCGTTAAGCATTACATGCATGCAAACTTTCGTTGAAATCAGAATTTTTAGGTTAGAATACTCTTGAAATTTGTATATCGTTCGAATATTTTCGCGAGCTACTATATATTGATGCAAAAATGAGTGATGTCTGTAAGAAAGAACGAGAGGATCGAATATACGTGTAATGAATAAAGTATGGTACAGACTGTGTATATTTATGTATTATAATACAGGGTGTCCCAAAAAAACGTATATACATTTTAATACCTTTCTAATTTCCCTTTAATTTATTTTTTATTTATTTATTTATATATTATTTTTATAATCATGCAAAGTGTGTATACATTTTTTTTTAGACACCCTGTACACGAAAGAAGAGAGAACAAACGAGAGAGTACATGGATAGGTCAGTTGCAATTCAGAATTCATTGAGAATAGGGTGAAGGTGTATCGTGAGAAAGAGTAAACATAATTAGATATATTTCATAGATCCCAACCCCTAACCTAACGTTCAATAATATTATCTAATAATATTGGAAAAATAATTATTCGTTATATTCATATAAATATAATATCCGCGACTAACAGTCTATACAGGGTGTCCAGGAATAATACAGTGGGTAAACAGAGTATTGGTATATCATCTTGCAGAGTATTTGGTATATCATTGTGAAACCTGAAAGTTTCGATTTTAATCCCTTGATTTAATCGAGAAACTGTGCATTTGGAAATTATTTATTTCATTTTAATTAGGGGTAGTAGGGGTAGTACGTATTTTCTATATAATAAAACTCTTCTTGTTTGCATTTTTTACCCTGTTCTTCTGTTCCCCTCCCCTATATATTACATCACGATCCCTTTACAAACTCCGTTACAAAATTTAAAATTTTATCGCGAGAGTTGGTCAGAATTTTCCAACAGGCCATTTCGTTCTTCCTTATATTCCCTTCAAGACACTTGACTCCGTATAAACTGCTGAAGATTTCCCGTCGATATCTCAAAAAAGGTTCTCTTCCCTCGAAAATACCGAACGTCTGAAGCTTGACGTTATCGGTTCCCTCTCGACTTCCTCCACGCTTCGTTTCACAGTCTATTTTTCCCCTTTTTTCCCTGCACACTATCGCGAGATCCCCGCCGCGAAGCCACGCGTTATTGTTCGTGAAATCCATTCGAGGCAGTGAAGAACTCTTTCAGCAACCGCTTTCCGAAGATCGGTGCGAGTTCTCCCCTACGTGGGAGATAGGAAAAGTTTTCGAAAAAGCAGCTGCTTGTAGGCGCCATTCGAAACAAAACGAGCGAACTCAATCGTGCCATCTATCGGAGAAACAGAGAAACAGGGATCCTCGTTTGGGAACGCGGAGTTCTGCGACGACACTAGCGCCACGAGGACGTAACTTGTGAACCTAATTTCGCGAAGAGAGGAAATAAAATACGTCTTTGATTATTTATTGAAATTTCGAGTGATTAGGTGTATCGATGTTATGAACAAGCTGCTTGCTTCGAAATTAGGCTTCGTGATTATGGTTCCCACCTGTTTTACGAGAAGAGTAGCTTCGAATTAGCCTAACGAGGGACCATATGCAACCTGTACAACCGATTTCGATGAAATTTCTGGGAAGCATAGTTCTCGAAGAAATATTTGACACGCCTTTCATTATTTTACGATTTTATTAACTCTAAAACTACCAACCCAGTGAAAATGACTGGTCCCAGAATTTTCCTTTTTGCAATTACCGAACGCATACACCTGTTTTAAGAATAAAATCAACTCGTATTAAGAAAGAACTGTAATCAATATATTCACTCATATTCATCGTATCGCTGAAATTACTATAATCTGTGCACGTTATAGTTAGGTACGCATTAAAAATCGGTAGTTCTAGTGTTAAAGGGATTCTAGGGGTTTTACCAAAGGGGATTTTATAAAAGAGGAAGAATCAAAAGCGGCGTCAAGGCAAAGCCAAGTTTCCATAGAAAAAAACTTGATAAAAATGCGAAAAACGGAAGCCCTTGACTGAAAGGGGATCAAAAACAGAAACTCTCGAAACCGGAAAGACTCTTGAAACTTGAAGAGCCAAAAGAAAACACTCGCTGGCGATATCAAAAAACCTTTTGAAAAAGGGAAGTTACACATGGACAAATAAACTGTGGGTGCCGACCATGATCCCCAAACGTGGAACCCCTAAAGAACGGGAGAAAATCGAAAATTGGAGGAGGAATCTCTCGAGCCAGGAGGAAAGAAAATTCAGCGTAGTCAATGTAGCGTCCTACGGTATCGAATCTCTTCGATTTCCAAGAACGCTTATCACGCGCCAAATTGATATTGCGTGACTAGTTGTGATAATAAGGATCCAGAATGCGCGTGGTCAAAAGAGAGTGTTTATTTACAGAAAAGCGTAGAATAGTTATAATGTAGACGTTAACGGAGTACCGTTTCGAACACGCGTTCGTATGTGTAATTAAGATGTTGGAAGGATCGGTGCCGAAGACGAACTGACTTCTCGATTTTGCTCTATGTCCTGTCTCGTCGTGTTCGGTCCGGTGTTTTCTCTAGTTAAGTTCTGATTGGGTAAAATAGACGTTGGTGGTGGAAAGGTAAAGAGTTTTAATTGGACAGAGGGTGTGACATAAGGACCTTTGGCTAAGGAGTAGGAAACTGTCAAGGAGCCGATTTCTGATGGTCAATGACGTGATTTATAAGTGCCGTCCGTCCGTCGCTTGTTGGGTCTGTCACAAGTGGGCCCCATCTGTCGCGTCTGGTACTAGTAAAATTCCTAATTTTGCTTTACCTTTATAAGCTTAATCCGCTAGAACGGCGTTGAGGCACATCGAACCTCCGGAATTGCAGTCGCGGTATAAAATATAAAATAAACCGTTAGGTCTGTTAAAAGTGTAGGCCTTAATTATAAAATCATGTTCTAAACACGCTCTTCGGGACGGAACAGTCAAAGAGAAAGAAAAGGATGAGAAAGAGGTAAAGAAATAATCCGTATGTACAAACCACTTAATCCGGTGCTATACTGGATCCCATTCAGCACACCCCTAGCGACTTGTGCAGTCTCGAGCTTGTACGTGTCCTGTAGCCTCATCAAAGCGACAGCAGCGCCATTAAGGTCCTCGTCAGTGGGGAATTTCAGGTCGCTCCGTGAGCTGGTGATATTCGCGACGAAGGACTTGCCAACGTCCTGGGTGATCAGCTCCTCCACCCGTTTCCAATCGGTGGTCAGTCTTTTCACCAGCAGATAAGCGTTGATTGGGTTAGACAGGTACTGCTGAATGTTTCTCGACGCCTCCTCGTGCTCCCTCGCGTAATCCTCCACGTTCCTGAAACACAGTGCAAATATGTTTTTATTCCTCGCTGTAATGTGTCATAGGTGTGCATGATTCGAGCATGACTACAAACGTCCGTGACTTGGGCTATTTCGAGTGCAGGGGGTTAAGGTGTATTTATAGGAACGTAAATGAAACACGAACTTTTATTAAATTCTGCGATCTCGACTCACGACCAACAAAACAGAACCTTCGGAATACGGCTTTTTAATATCCCAAGTTTCAAGCTCTTTAGGTTTATGATCTCCAACTCTCATCCGAATTGCACGAGATTCGACCATCTTCGAGTTATTCGGTGCAAAATTTTGGGCAAAGTTTATGAAACTCTCTTCATCAGAAAATTCGTAAATTAAAAAAAAATTCGAAGAAGGTATCAGTACAATATATATCGCATATAATATTATTATTGCATGCTATATTATATTGCATATCATTATAGTTAATAAGGATAGTGTAACATAAAATTACGAAATTTATTATTAAAATTTATTAAAATTTAACTTTCAAATATAAAATAAATATATATAGTATAAACAAATTTAACTCTCAATTAATTAAACTTTGTCATTAAAATTGATAGCATCGAATGTTATAACATAATAAATAAATTTAAATAAGGTATAAAATAAATATATATGTAAATTATTATAGCCTACATAGAATTACATATAAAAATTGTTGTTTCTTTGTTGGCCACGTAACATCTCAGAGACACTTTGGTACCTGAATGATAATTAAGTCGACTTCCGTCGCGATACTTAATTAACACACGTGCAACTGTACAAACGAGGAAAAGCAGATTTCTGCCGGCTTCCGGTGATTACCCTTTAATGAATTTAGGAAATTCAATCTGCGCCGCAAGGAATCCGGCGGAACGGCGTCGTGGACGCTTTTTAATTTAATCTCTGACTGCAAAAGGGGTTGCTGTATCCCGCCCCTTTCCCTGCACAACAGGCCCTTTTACCGTGATTCAGCAGATGTTTCCCCTGATTCAAGGAACAGACCTCGTTGTCATTTTCTTTTCTCCCTCTCTTCCCAAACGATCCCCCGAATCGTTTCATCTCGCGCCATTTTCCACCGTGTTCTCCACGGCGCGCGACGAAGCAAGTATTTTCGTGGATCGTTTAATCTCCCCCCGCGATCGGAAAATGACGAATCGCCTTAATTTCAAAGCGATCGATTTTTCGTTCCACGGACAAACAAACGGGGAAACAAGGCAGGAGAAAAAGGAGCGAAATTTGAACGGCAAAAGGTGAAGGGAGAATGAAATATGGAAATTGAGGAAAGCAGATGAAGGAAATATACGAAGTAAAAAGTGGGTAAAAAGTGGATAAAGGTAAATGAAAGACACGTAAATTGGATGAAAAATGCATAAGGTGGATAAAAAGCCGAGAGATATTGCAGGAGTTCGTGAAAAGTGGCAAAAAATAGGTAAAGTAGTTGCGGAGTGGATAAAAAGCAAGTAAAGTGCATAAAAAGTGGTTAGAAACTGGTTAAACGTATAAAGAGTAGTTAAAAATAAATAAAACGAACGGGAAGGTAAAAAGTAGGTAGAGTGGGTAAAAAGTAGGTAAAAAGATAGGTAAAGGGATTAAAACGGCAGAAGACGGGAATGGTAAATAAGGGGGACGTAAAAAGATGAATTTCGCGGATGAGAAAATGAAAAATGAAAAATAAGAGAAAAAGGAAAAAGAAAATTCCACGTTATATTTAGAGTCGCGCAGTGCGCGAAAATTACAGCAGTCGTGAATTGCAAGTTGAATAGCTCAAACAGCGCTGTTCGTCGTCTCTCCTAGCGTTATGCCGGCCATTGTTAAGAAGATAGACTTCTAGCTTTTCCAGTAATTTAACTTGCAAACTTCAACCACGAGAAACTTTCCGCGTTGCGGAATTCTCAAAAGCAATGATAACTTTTCTTCTCGACCATCCGCGACGGAAGTTTCCGGTTAAAGAATATAGAACTTTTTTCAACTGCAATCGACTGCGAAATGTGATCAGATCGCGTAATTTTTGCCGGAAAAACGCTTCCGATAATTCGCGGATGGTGTCACAGGTAGCTATGTAAAAATACATATACAAATCTGAGAACTATTCTAAAATTGGATGACGTGGATCATCTTTCGCTTCTAAGTTATCTAACTAGCGATCTTCGTTCAATTTTTTTTCTAAGCACGATAAATAGGATCGTGGATTCGATTACTTTGGATTATTAGGCTTCCAAACTTGAGATTTTCGAATTTTGGGACCTGAAATTTAGAGCCTAGGATACATGGACTTCGAAGTATAACTAGATCCCAAAATCCAGACGTCAGTCATGGGATCTCACACCTTAAGCTTTAGACCCCAAACCTCAGACTTCAGACCTCGATAAACTTGAGATTTTCGAATTTTGGGACCTGAAATTTAGAGCCTAGGATACATGGACTTCGAAGTTTAACTAGATCCCAAAATCCAGACGTCAGTCATGGGATCTCACACCTCAAGCTTTAGACCCCAAACCTCAGACTTCAGACCTCGAACCTCAGACCTCAGACCTCAGACTTCAGACCTCAGACACCAGACCTCAAACCTCAGACCCCAGACCTCAGAGGTTAGACCTCAGACTTCAGACCTCAAGCCTCAGAGGTTAGACCTCAGGCCTCCGATTTTAGACTCCTGTCCCTAAATTATAGATTTCGGGATCTAAATTCCACATTTAGGACTTCATACCATCGATTCTAGACTCTACACCTCAAACTTTAGACACCAAAGTCTGAACTTAGATCCAGGGAATATCCAAAGAGGGTTTTACGAAGTTGAGACGACTTAACTAGGAATCTACGAGAAAGGAACGATTAAAAGCAGTACTCATTATGTCAAGATAGTCCACGAGCCCCACGAGCCAGAGTAATGCGAGTTATATGAGGTCAGGGAAGTTAGAGTAGTTCAAGGCGATCTCTGTGAGGTTATGTCGGTTCAAGACAGGTTCTACTAGACCGAAGTGATCTGACACGAGCTCTTCGAAGTCTGGATAGTTTGAAGCTGTCTCTATGAGCTTGCGTTCGTTCAAAATGGGTTCTACGAAGTTGCTGTAGTCTAAGACAACTTCCACGCGACCCGGGTATTCCAAGGTAGGTTCTACGAGGTCAAAGTGGATTCTGCGATTCTGAGAAATTCCGTAGTAGGCAACAGCTCCGAAGTTTTCTTCGAATCAACCGATTTTCCCAGTTCTGACTCTTTCTTACATCCTTTGCTTTGAGCTCGAAGCTTGTCAGGACTGTCCTAACGATATTTTCATTCAGGAGTCTAGACTATTTGCCAGGGTCTACTCGCTTATGCTTACCATTTCAACCTGCAAACTGCCATATGTAAACGACGAAAATGCTGTCATAAGATCGCTCTGTCTCTATCTGTAAAGATCTCTCGTAAGATCATTCGACGGTATCTTATCTCTCTTGATGCACACTCTTTGCTTCGAGCTCGAAGCTTGCCAGGACTGTCCTAACGATATTTTTATTCAGGAATCTAGTCTATTCGCTAGGATTTACTCGCTTACACTTGCCATTTTAACCTGCAAACTCCCGTATGCAAACGATGAAAATGCTTTCATATGTCATCTGTCTCTATCTCTAAAGATCTCTCGTAAGATCATTCGACGGTGTCCCATCTCTCTCTCTACAGCCCAACCTCATTCCCAACTTGATCCAGCTTCTACCACCGGTGAAGGGAACAACAATACCACAATTTTACGAAGCTCGACGACAAAACACGGCTTTACCATCTCCGCTAAGCAAGCAATCCCAGACACCTCCCCAGAGGTCCGCGTGTCGATGCATCGCCGACAGCGACGTCCCTTCCCGAAACAATTTAGCAATCCCCGCCGCTTCCTGCCCTTCCATTTTCTCTTCGTTTCACGATCGCGTTTTCCAACAAAGCCCGATGCGATCCCTGTATCCGCGACCCGTTGCTCACCCTCGTTCACCAGGCCAACCCCCTGTTTCCGGGGATTTAAAGAGAAATACAAAGGACTTGGCAAGATGACGAGGGAATTATTCAGTCCTGTTCTCTACTTTGCCGGGCACCGCGCAATAGGCAATAACTGTCTGCCGTAGATAACGACCGAACTTCAACCCTTCCCTTCCGCCCCTGAAGGGACAGAGATAATTCGCGAAGATCGTTCTGGCGCGCGGAAAAGCCAATGGGGAATCGGCTATCCCGGCCCAGCGTAATAATACGTCCTCCGATGGATGAGGCGCGTGGCTTGCATGCAGATGCCATCAGCATCGATTAATTCTCGCGCCATTCCACCTCACCCTCTATGCTTTTTGCTCCGTCACACGACCACAGTCGGATTCCGCCGCGTTCAAACGATCTTCGCTTCATTTCGTTCTCAATTTCTTCCGTTTCATCTATCTGGGTCTGAGATTTCTGACCTGGGGTCTGATGATCCGAACAAATTGGAGATTCGTCAATTTCTCAGAAATTTTAGGAGTTGCAATGATTTTCTTCCAATTTACGTATCCTGGTAGAGATTTCTGTCTCGGGGTATGATGATTTGAACAAATGACGTCAATTTTTCAGGAGTTTCAATTTTGGGAGTTTCACTGTGGGTCTGATGAATTTTCTGAGGGCAAAAGTGTAGGTAGGTTAGAGATAGAGTTCAGGTTTGAGTACAGGTTTTAAAGTAAATTTTGCATTTACAATTGTGTCTTATCATGCCAATTTTTCATCTTCTTACTATTTGTGAGAGTTTCATTGTACTATGAATATGATTGTCCGTTGGCCTAAGTCAGGGAGAACTAGAGATTCAGGGTTTCTGCGAATCGTTGATCCTTCTCAACCTAGTCTCACCTTCTTAACATCTGATAGACTATGATATATGAACTAGACCTGACAATAAATGGCATAGAGTATAACACTAGGTAAGCATCATCCTTAAAGCAAAGGCAAGTATAGCTTAATGACGATTTAAGAGTGCAATCACAGAGACAGAAACTCAGAAGATTGATGCTCTAGATAGAGATGGAGATCAGGAACACATCAGCAAAGAGATGAAGGATCATTTGATTTGAACCAATCAATTCTTTCACTTTATATATTATACATTCACCTTTCTCTGATGATCTCTAACCCTCTTCCTATAAAATTCCTAAAAGGGATCTAGTAAACCAACCAATTCTTTCATTTCATGTACAATTACCTTCCCCTCATAGTCTCTAATCCTCCTCTTGCAAAATTGTTATTCTACATCACAAAATCCCAAAGCAACGACGATACCAATTCTCTCCGACCCTACCCCCACATCCCAAAAGAGATCTAACAAACCAACCAATTCTTTAATTCCATATACATTTACCTTCCTTTCATAGTCTCTAATCCTCCTCTAATAAAATTGTTGTTCTACATCATAAAATCCCCAAACAATGACGATACCAATTCTTTCTGGCCTTATCCCAACATCCCAAAAGAGATCTAATAAATCGATCAATTCTTTCATTTATACACATTCATCTTCCTCTCATAGTCTCTAGCCCTCTACCTATAAAATTGTTGCTCTACATCACAAAATCCCACAGCAATGACGATACGAATTCTCTCCGGCCCCACCCCGACATCCCGTAAGTGCTTCACAGCCAAGTAGCTACCCTACCCCAACGCCAGACTCTGTGATCCCAGGATCCATATCGCTTATCCAACTTCGTATCGGTAATCCGCAACAACATCAAGGATCCTCGCGATAACTCGAACCCGGTCTGCAGCGAGTAGCTCGCGTTCCAATCGATCAATCAGGGTAGGTGCACCGGTGGGTCATCATCGTCGCTGTGTACGAATTACATCGAATTAAAGTCGCGATAAAGCGGCGCTGTTTCGGTCGGGGTTTCCATTCCGATCGCATTTGCATGAGCGTTCCCCTCGTTATCTCGGCCGAACCGATCACGCAAATGGCTCTTCCTCGTCGTTCCGGCGTTCCCGATCTCGCTGGTTCAACGACCGGATAAAACGGGGGCCGAAAGAAAACGCGTGCAGCCCCATCGCCGGCAGGGATCTCCGATCCGGGAATACATTGTGGCTCTCGAAATGAAATTGTCCTACCCTGTCGTCCAACTCGCTCGTCCTTCTTCCACTGTCTTACAGTCCGTTTTTAAGGAACTCTTTACTCCCACCTGACACACCTCTTCCTAGCTCGAACCTCGTTTCCTCCTGAGACTCCCGACTCCTAATCTATCCTTCGCTTCTCTCTATTTTCTTTTTATGGATTACTGTTTCTTGGAACACGCAACGAGTGTCACCATGGAGAGATATCGAACCGATGTCGCTTATGTGATAGCTCCCAAGAATCCTAATGTCAAACCTAACCTCGCCTATCCGAAAAGCGTCAACATCCACAGTTCTTCGTTGGACCATTTCTGACGAGTTTGGTGACATAGACTTCAAGTTTGGCTTTACGGTTCTCAATCTTTCCTAGATTCTAGCTTTATTAATTTGAAGTAGGCCGCATCCCAACATCATTGGCGTATCCGCGAAAATGGGCCTTACAACCCCGTCAAACTCCCACCGTGAGAGTTGCAGTGTTTGGGACACAACACTCGTGACACTAACTTCGAAGCTTCTACTCAAACGTTTCCATACTAATTTCCCTAATCTTTATCCACAATTATCCTCCTATCGTGTTCCTTTAGCCTAACTCCTCCGTTAGCCTTTTCTGCCAAGTTTGGGGTGCCTCTTTGGTGACACAGACTTCGAGTTCTGCGTTTATAATTTTTCCTAGGCTCCCTTGTCGCGTATTTCAGGCTCTTCACCGATGCAGCTTACTTTATTAAACACGCGCGTGTGTATGTCAACTGCTTATGCGACATTTCGCGGGCTGCATCTCGCCGGGAAAAAGGAGGCAGCTCTCGACGCGACGATTGCTGCCGGAAATTGCAGGAAAAAGGAGCAGAGAGGATGCAGATAATTGTGAGGATGCACGTGGCACGAATGATAGCACGGCTGCCTATGAGCATTCTTGCTGGCTGTTACACGAGTGCTGCGATTTTAATCTGGGCTACGTAAGTGCTGCCAAATGGAGATGTCTACGTTCAGCCTGTGGCTGGGGTGTAATATCCTTAAATTCATTTCTGGCACGTACGAATGAAAATATGGTAGCAGCAGATTGCGAAGAGGCTAATTTGACAGGGTTTCGTGAAAGTAGAAAAGTGTATTGTGTCAATCTCTCAGTTTAGGGATTCACAGACTTGGTTCTTCTTTTCATCCCATGAAATGAGAGTTGACAATATCAAGGTAAGTTTGCTTAGAACCTCGGGTGGTCGTATATCCTTGGTCCACGGGATGATCTCGGGCTTCTCTAACAGTCTAGACCAAGTATCCTTCATTCTATAGTCCTGTCAAACAGTCTTCACTTACCCTACCTAGATTCTGTCAACCAACAATATCTCCACTTTAATAATCTCGATATTGTTCTATAATTTGAATTTAGATTCGTTTTTAGGCTAAGCTGCTCCCGTTTACTCCACGAGAGTTCGTTGCATGAGGATTATGGGTTTATAATTGTAAAATAACTATTTTAAAAAATAACTAAATTAATATATATATATATATATTATAGAAATTGGACGATTGTAATGTTTATTGATAACATGCAACATGCAATGCTCAACGTAGTATTACAATATTACAACTCTGTTCGACTTTGATTTTTAACTTTACAACTCAACCCAGTGTCAACTGTCTTTGACTTCAACTCAATATTAACCCTTTGCGCTCGAGAGGTCGCCATTTAATAAAATTTCGAAGCTCGATATTCATTAATATGTCAAATTTCAAATAATGTAACGGTATGCGAGCTATCGAAATCAAATAATTCTACGTGTTAATTATCATACGACTTCTTATTCACTGCTCAGAAAAATATCGTCAGCTTTGTAACAGAAAATCTTTGAATTCCTATTCTTCTTTAATCAAAAAATCGTCGAGTGCAAAGTGTTAACTGTCCTCTAATTGGTCCTGGTCTAGTTTATATTCCTTATCTTTCTTAGAGTGAACACGTAAATGTAGTCGTTATTAAGAGCGAAGAAACTTCTAGGAACAGTGAATCGATTTCTCATTTCAAATAGTTTATTTGAAAATTTTAACTTAGATATACTTTGTGCATTAGTCGTTGAAAAGGTCTTAGATAGGATTGTGCATTGCACCCATATGTCTATCTTTGAGTGCTTATCTAGGGCGACTGACCAACTCCTGACAGATGTCAAGAGGGTACTTGATATAGTTCTGAACCCTCAATTCTTATCTAATGTTTATATAAATATTCGTTCTTGGAATATTGATTTTATAAACTATTTATTCGCACCTAATATCCTAGATTGATTTTTGTACATAGTTAAACTTATCTCTTCAACGCGTTCTTTTGTCCATTTTCTCGAGGTAAATCCCCGCTCAGCGATGCAATTATACATCGATGTTGCTCGCGGAAAGTTGTCGTCGGACCTCAGTAGTAGCAGCAGCTCATTAAAATTCTCAGTGAAATTTTCAATCGTCCTAAGACGCGTTAAAACCAATGAATAATTCTATCAGCCGTGCCGACGATGCAAATCGGGCGTGTCAAACATTGAGATACCGCTCGTTAGAATTCCCTCTTGATAGCGTTTCGCTGCGAGCCTGTGATTATTTCCCGAGAAAATATTTCGTGGGAAAGAAGACGTAGTTGGCTGGCCAGTCTGCATACATTTAAATCGAATTAAGATGGAAAAAAATTGAATTAAGAGACGTTCCCCCTCCGCGCGAATTAGCAAGTCCAAGGAAGTAGCATTCTTGCGAGTACTCTAACAAACATTCGCTACATCCCAATGAAATGACCTGTCTACTCAATCACTTTCAGTGAAGATAAAAGAAGAATCGATATTAAGGTTAAGAAGAAAAAAGATTACGACAGAAATGGAAGAGTCACGAAGGATAACATTGACACCAGTTAGGATTATAATTAAGGCACCACGAGAGAAGTAGACGACGACATAAGTATAACATTGACACCAGTTAGGGTGATATACTTTGTGCATTAGTCGTTGAAAAGGTCTTAGATAGGATTGTGCATTGCACCCATATGTCTATCTTTGAGTGCTTATCTAGGGCGACTGACCAACTCCTGACAGATGTCAAGAGGGTACTTGATATAGTTCTGAACCCTCAATTCTTATCTAATGTTTATATAAATATTCGTTCTTGGAATATTGATTTTATAAACTATTTATTCGCACCTAATATCCTAGATTGATTTTTGTACATAGTTAAACTTATCTCTTCAACGCGTTCTTTTGTCCATTTTCTCGAGGTAAATCCCCGCTCAGCGATGCAATTATACATCGATGTTGCTCGCGGAAAGTTGTCGTCGGACCTCAGTAGTAGCAGCAGCTCATTAAAATTCTCAGTGAAATTTTCAATCGTCCTAAGACGCGTTAAAACCAATGAATAATTCTATCAGCCGTGCCGACGATGCAAATCGGGCGTGTCAAACATTGAGATACCGCTCGTTAGAATTCCCTCTTGATAGCGTTTCGCTGCGAGCCTGTGATTATTTCCCGAGAAAATATTTCGTGGGAAAGAAGACGTAGTTGGCTGGCCAGTCTGCATACATTTAAATCGAATTAAGATGGAAAAAAATTGAATTAAGAGACGTTCCCCCTCCGCGCGAATTAGCAAGTCCAAGGAAGTAGCATTCTTGCGAGTACTCTAACAAACATTCGCTACATCCCAATGAAATGACCTGTCTACTCAATCACTTTCAGTGAAGATAAAAGAAGAATCGATATTAAGGTTAAGAAGAAAAAAGATTACGACAGAAATGGAAGAGTCACGAAGGATAACATTGACACCAGTTAGGATTATAATTAAGACACCACGAGAGAAGTAGACGACGACACAAGTATAACACATTGACACCAGTTAGGGTTATAATTAAAGCATCACGAGCGAAGACATTCAGCCTATTTCCAAATTAGGAAATCGGAGGATCAAAAATTCTAGAACTCTCAATTTTGACAGTCACTTTGACGAATACTGAGTACATACTATAGAGAATATCAGTCTAACGACTCACTAGGAGTGAAAATAAAGAAGAACAACGTCAATTGGGAAGCTAGAAAGAAAATGGCTAACGACAGAAGTAGAAGAGTCACGAAGTATAACATTGACACCAGTTAGGATTATAATTAAGGCATTACAAGAGAAGTAGACGACGACATAAGTATAACACATTGACACCAGTTAGGGTTATAATTAAGGCACCACGAGTGAAGACGTTCAGTCTATTCTCAAATTAGGAAACCTAAGAATCAAATATTCTTGAACTCTAAATTTCGCCAGTCACTCTGACAAACACTGAGTATATACTATAGAGAACATCAGTTTAGCGACTCACTATCAGTGCAAACAAAGAGGAACCACGTCGGTATGGAGGCTAAGAGGAAAAGGGATGGAGATAGAAGCAGAAGAGTCACAAGGGATAAGGTTAACATCGGTTACGATTCTAATTAAGACAGCACTTCCGGTCGCCTCCTCTAGAGGAAAGTGGAGGTGGAGTGAAGCGAAAGCGTGGGAAGGAAAGCAGAGACCGCAAGTTGGCCACCGACGCGACGTGTGACGTCGCGTTGGGTTGTTCATGTCTCATCGTTAGCTAAATCACTAACTAGCCAATAGTCACTGTCCACTTTACCCCCCTCCACTTAAATAATTTAAAATTTTTTGTACAAAATTTATTTATTTTTTTTCAGCTTTCAATTATTTCCCTTCCTCCAAATTTTAATTATTTCTTTTCTTACAGCTTTTAATTATTTATCTCCTTCCACATTTTATTT
This sequence comes from Eufriesea mexicana, assembly GCF_001483705.2. Lineage (NCBI taxonomy): Eukaryota > Metazoa > Arthropoda > Insecta > Hymenoptera > Apidae > Eufriesea > Eufriesea mexicana. The sequence goes on along the minus strand of NW_016913695.1, from coordinate 167,156 downwards.
ATTTCCTCTGTTCTCAGGTTTTAGTTATTTTCCTTTTTTCCAGACTTTATTTTTCCATTTCTATTAATTCCTATTTGAGAATTCGAATATTTCTGAGATTATTGTCAAACTTAGATGTTCATTCCATTTAGTTTATCATTGTCAGTTATATTCGTTTCTCTTTCATTTTCTTTCTCACGATTTCATTCAGAAGACATTAATGGACGACGCAAGATGCATTTAGTCCTAAGTAGTTATAAGATAGATTCTGTGCTAAGTTTCACGTGCGCGCTTTCTGTACAAGGGTAAGTTATCCAACTTGGAGCGAAATATATAAATTCTCTATCCTTCTCCCTTACCCCTTTCATTTACCAAATAGAACATAATTGTTCTCGCGATAATCGCGATCGTTCTTAAGCACCGACTAGCCTACGCGACTTACTTCCATGTATATACTCAACTCCACATTTCGTAAGTCATCTTTTCCACCCGATAAAATATTTTTTTACTTGCCAATCCTGTTTATTTTTATTATACTATACTTTTGAATTCGAGTTCATTATCAGCAACCCCCAAGATACAAAGATACCAATTTTCAGACGAATCAAAAGGTGTCTTCATATTTCCACGACGATGACAGTCCTGGAACGTCTCCATGGAGTTGTCCCGCGGCTCGTTCGGCTTGATGGAAGCAATTAAAATAATGGCGGGTCCTCCGACCTGACGCTGCAACGTGGCTCGTGCTTCCGCCGATGTAATCGAACCGGATTCATCTCGTCGGATTTCTTTCGCCCTGATCCTAGGGCATTTTGATCGCGAAGGCATCCCGTGTGACATTTATCACCGATATTGGTCGTTACTATATTTTAGTAATTTTAAGTAATTTTAAAAATATAATAAAAGATTGCGGAGCATTAATTTTCCTTCCTTCGTAAATTTGCAATTTCTGCGATCTATATACGAGTCAGCTATGGGTCAAGATGCTTCACCCTAATTTCTGATTTTTTTTTGCAATTTTTGCAGTTTATTTACAATTTTTGCAATTTTTTTGGCAAATTTGCAATTTTTGCAATCTATATACGAGTCACCCATAGGTTAAGATGCTTTACCATAATTTTTGCGATCTATATACCAGTCATCTATAGGTGAAGATGCTTCACCCTAATTTCTGATTTTTTTTTGCAATTTTTGCGATCTATTTACAATTTTTGCGATCTATTTACAATTTTTGCAATTTTTATGCAAATTTGAAATTTTTGCGATCTATTTGCAATGTTTGCAAATTTTCTAATAAACTTGAAATTTTTGCAACTTTTTTGCAAATTTGCAATTTTTCCGATTTATATGCAAGTCATCCATAGGTCAAGATTCTTCACCTCGATTTTTGAATTTTCTCTTTTACTTTGGGACCAAAGAGACCGATTAAAACTTTATTTCTCATATTTAAAATAAATATTTATCTCTTCAAACATTACTCGTATCGAGATAGCAATATTTTTTTCCAAACGTTAAAATTATCAGAATATCAAAAAATCGCGTATTATTTTCCTCATCATATTTCTCGTTCCCGAATCACCGATTAAAATATGCGAATAAATATATTTCCTCACCGACGTCGATTCCGATTTATCTGCCACGTATTTTTCTAAAATAGCATTTTAGAAAAATCCCATAAAATATCGCCAGGGGATTTTCATTTTTACAAATATTTATACTTCGTGCCCCGTAAATATTTTAACCCTGGTAGATGTATTCGAACGTGCGAGAGAAGTCCGTCGTAAATATTCGAATAAACCAATCAAAAGATAATCCGTAATCGGGGGTTATTACCGTAATCACGTTAAAAAAAGTGCGCCATAACTGACACGATAGCTGATTTTCCCTTGATCCGCGGTTCAAAACACGTTGCGTGTCCAGTTGCATTTTTCATGCATATTTTACAGCGAGTTCCTGTTTAGGAGGAAAACCGGCCGCTCCGGGGGCTGATAAATGAACCGTGATTTTCGCGTAATCGCGGCGAAAGTAACGGGTTATGTAACTTAAATCGCGTGTCAGGGGTTGTCTTTTTGTGCACGCTTCGGTGGAAGATGGAGGCAAGAAGAAACACATTTCCGGCTACAAGTCTGCACGATTTTCTGGCTGCGTCGTGTAAGACCGATTGCACTTGAAGTACGACCATTTTGTACGTTCGCCAACGTCAAAATGGCGGGCCGTGTCACGCTGGTCGCATGTCTGGCGGGCATTCGTGCTTCACAAATAAAGTCTGGAAATTTAGCAGAATGTATTATCTGTGGCAATTTGTAGCGTGCAATTTCCTTGGTGTATTTTCAGTGGAAGACGAGGAAATAAGGGAATCAATGCCCTTTCCATCTTTAATTCTGTCGTGGTTCTTCTTCTTTAAGCATTTGTATTACTATATTGACTTATGGTTCTAGCAAGAATGGTTATTTTAATGGAATAAAGGAGAGTGAATGTTAGTTTGACTTTTGATTTCAGTTTCGAGTCGTGTACTGAAAATTGTTAAATGAAAATTCGACCAGGATATTTTAATATTACAAAGTGCCCTTGTGCTAGCAAACAATACAGTGGAGTAGCTGCTCGAGCTTCTTTCATGTAAAAATCGTACAGCAGGTTGTTAATTTAATTAAATTATCCTTTTTCTTTGTAATCCTTTTAAGTATATTTTCATGGAATAAAGATATCACGTAGGAAATTTAATTTAATAATCTCTTTCCATTGGAATTTTTTAAAGTATGTTTTTGTGGTACAAAAGAATTATAAAGCGAATTAATAATTTAATTAAATTATTTATCTTAATCCAATTTTTATAGTATATTTTGATGTTGCGAAAATATTATAAAACAAGTAATTAATTTAATAATTTTCTTTCATTCCAATTTTTTAATAGAACAGTTTGGTGATGGAAAGAAATTATAAAGCAATTGTTTGCTATAATTTTTTCAAGTATATTTTTATAGTATAACAAAATCATGGAGTAACTAATTAATTTAATAATTACACATCATTCTAATTTTTTAAGGAATATTTTGATGGTGGAAGAGAATCATAAAGCAATTGTTTGCTATAATTTTTTCAAGTATATTTTTATGGCATAAGAAAATCACGGAGCAAGCAATTAATTTAATAATTTCCCTCTATTTTAATTTTTAAAATAATATTTTGATGGTGGAAAAGAATCGTAAAGCAATTGTTTGCTTCAATTTTCTCAAGAATATTTTTATGGTACAAGAAAATCATAGAGAGAAGGGTTAATTTAAAAATTCTTTTCCACTGTAATTTTCTGAAAGTATATTTTAATATACAGTTCAAGCGAATTGATGAATTTATATCTTTCTGTGCAGGTAAGATCGAAATGGAAGGAAATACTGGTCGCTGGGATGCGAGAGGCTGTAACAACGACGAGAGACGAGTCGAGTAAGTTGTTTGCCGTATCGCGAATAAAACTGTGGAGAAAGTGATTAAGTACGCGGTCCTGGTTGTATTTAGCATCTTAGAGTATCGCACCGTGAAACTTTCCACTCGGTTCTCCCTGGCCTAAGTACCTCATTTGTACTTCCATTATCTCGGAGCGGTACAACCGCCGTGGAAAAAGACGAAACGGAACAATGACAGTGGTATATTTCAATGTTTGCTCTTGTTTCCAATTAAACGCCGAAAATGCTTCGCGATATTCAATCATTTTCTTGCTCTCACTTTTACTTCGTTTCTTTACATTTTCCCTCGGTTAATTCGCTTTTGGTACTGCACCAGTGTAATCCTGTTATTATTTGCCAGGTTCCAAGCATATTTTTATGCGTAACCATAAAACCCAGAGTTAATAAAATGGTCAAGTCCCAATACCATAGATTATCCCACGAACCAATTTTTTAAATACCAAATTTATCATATGGATCTCAATTTTTACAAATTAGCATGATTTGTTAATGATCTACAGTTTGGTGAATTAATTCTTTATTAGTTTCAAAATTTTCATTTTTTTCTTTTCCAAATTTTAAGTCTGTACAATTTAAGTATGTAGAAAACTATATAAAATGGATCTGTATCAAGTATTCAGCCCATATATTCAAGTATAATAAAGACAATAGGTCAGACAGACGAGTTTAAAAGTCTTCATCAACGACACCCAACACCACTGAACTAAAGAGTTGGTATAATTATTTCATAGGGTGTCCTATTTAAGTTGACACACACGCGAGAATTCCATTAGCATTATTAGTTTTTAACGATGGGCGTTTCCAAGGCCATTGAGAAGCCAATTTTTTTCGAAGCTAATTTTCTCAACATCAATTTTAAATCTATATATAATATTTCCAGAATCTTATTTTTATATAGACTATACATACTATGAAATATCTGACAATCCAAAGCAAGTTCAAAGAGACTAAAGATCCCCTTTTTACTTTTTCTCAAATATCAATTTTAAATCTATATAAATATATATTGAATGTCCAAAAATTCAGGCAAGAAGCAATTTTAATAGAAAATCCAGATTATTAATTAAAAATTGTATTGAAAATATAACTCAACAACGAAGACGCTTTGTTCTTTCGTTTAGGGCTCCATTTTTAACCCCTTTGCACTCGACGATTTTATAGCTAAAGAAGAGCAGGAGTTCAAAGATTTTCTGCTATAAAGCTGACGATATTCTTCGGAGCAGTAAATAAGAATTCGTATAATAATTAACACAGAATTATTTGATTTCGATACCTACCTACATTGTTCTAAATTTGACATATTAATTAGTATCGATCTTTGAAATTTTATCAAACGGTGACTGAAGAGCACCTCTCTAGAGCAAAAGGTTAATAACCCTGAACTGTCAGCTGTCATACTTTTCTTTCCTTTTCGTTGGCAATACCTTACAAATGGCGCGAAATTCAAATTTTGCATTTCCAGGATTTCATTTCACGTATATCACATACAATAAGAAATATCTGAAAATTCAAATCAAGTCGAAAAGGAGTAAAAAATAGCGTTTTTAGTTCCCCTGAAGCGAATATCGATCAACGCCCTGCATCATTAACGAGGAACGGACACGGGTCTTATTACCCTCGTTACAATAAATCATGGTGATCTACGTCGATAGATGATGAACGTATCACACGACTAAATAGTCGATGATGTTCAGATCTCTAGCAAAATTGGCATTGTCGCGGGCTATTCCGGGATGAGCAGTGAGACCGCCGAGACCGGCTTAATAATCCACGAAAGCTCCCGCTCGGCCGGGCCCGATAAATTATTCTCCGCCATTAGATCCCAACAGAGTTATTAGATTAAATCTTGATTCCCGATTTCCCACGTGCATCCGCCGTGACACCCACCCGTTCCCTTCCTAATCAGCCATACTTACGGGTGTCACGAAATAATTGACCGAGTAGGGGGACAAGACCGAAACCAGCGTCAGCTGTTTTTCCACGCGTTTTGGGGGATGAATTTCGACGACCACGCGCTTTCGTCGGCTCTGCGGTCGATGATGATGGCTCCTATGGAACGAACTTTTAATCACGTGCGCGATTGTTTCGACAGTGACACGTCGCGAAAAATCGTTGTATTTATTAACTCCGGAATTAAATACCGATTCGTAATAAGTTTGGTGAATATACGAATGACATTGACAGAATTACATGTAATAGGATGACGATGATAAATAGCTATATATAACGAAGGGGATTAAGGTGGAGAGGGTAAATAAATGAGGTGTCGAACAAAGATGTTACCCCGTGAATCACTGATTAGACTGTGTTTTACTCGTGATACAAAGGTATAGAGCAGAAAGTCACAAAGATTCGATTGTGTTTTATTCGCGATAGAAAGTATATTACAGAAGGTCACAAAGACTCGACTGTGTTTTATTTGTGGTACAGAGTATATTGCAGAAGGTCACAAAGACTCGACTGTGTTTTATTTGTGAAACAATACTATATTGCAGAAGGTCACAAAGACTCGACTGTGTTTTATTCGCGAGACAACGCTATATTACAGAAGGTCACAATGACTCGACTGTGTTTTATTCGTGAGACAATGGTATATTGCAGAAGGTCACAAAGACTCGACTATATTTTATTCGTGACACAATATTATATTACAGAAGGTTACAATGACTCGACTGTGTTTTATTCGTGGTACAGACTATATTGCAAAAGGTCACAAAGACTCGACTGTGTTTTATTTGTGGTACAGAGTATATTGCAGAAGGTCACAAAGAATCGACTGTGTTTTATTTGTGAAACAATACTATATTGCAGAAGATCACAAAGATTCGACTGTGTTTTATTCGCGATACAAAGTATATTACAGAAGGTCACAAAGACTCGACTGTGTTTTATTCGTGGTACAGACTACATTGCAAAAGGTCACAAAGACTCGACTGTGTTTTATTCGTGAAACAATGCTATATTTCACAAGATCACAATGACTCGACTGTGTTTTATTCGCGACACAAAGTATATTGCAGAGAGTCACACAGACTCCGACTGTTCTATACTCCGACTTTAACGACTAACTCGATTAACTTAACTAACAGCTGACTCGACTAGCTCGACTAACTACTAACTGTCACTAAATATCGACTGACTTTCAGAACTTCTCTCCTCAAGGACTCGACGACTGAGTTTTAGATGCACAATCTAGCTCATGAAGCAACATCGAGACGAAATAAAATTAACCCTTTACACTCGACGATCTTTTCGTTACAGAAACATAGTAATTCGAAGACTTTCCGCCATAAAGTCGACGATATTTTCAAAACGGTAAATAATAAGTGCAAATCAACAATAATACATAGAATTATTTTATCTCCATATTCCACGTGGACAATTTTAAATTCGAGATATTAATTAATAACGATCTTTAGAATCTGATTTATATGACTGAGCGTCGCCTCCCGAGTGCAAAGGGTTAATATTTGTCGCTCTCGTTTCGTCAAACAGGAAGCAATTAAAGAAAACAGACATACAAACATCCTCAGTCCAAATCCTCATCTACTCGCCAGATGAATCTTCTCCATCTCTCTCTCTCTCTCCGAATTAATTCGTTCCAACAGACATCCACTTACATCATCAGCCCTCCTCCCATCTAAATTCCTAGGAAATCACGGGTCACGCCTTAAGAACAAGCTCATGATCGTTTGTCCGACACGGAGCTCGAACAGGTCTCAATTACCCGAGTAAATTGGAATCGATAAGTCGGCGTGGAAAGTCAGCCTCTCGGTGTCTGCGAATTCTTTTCCTTACATAGACAACGTCCGTGTCTGCTGGAGTGTCCAATTACAATTGGACCGCGATCCAATCGCGATATCAACTTGCAGGCGGAAGATAGGGACATCCCGGGCGCCATTGTCCCCGACGTGACACAATGGCGGCCGACGCGGGCGTCTTTCGCGCTGCGTTATCTCGCGTCGCGACTTTCTCCCCTTTCCCAGGCGATTTCACGCTTTTGTCGCACCCAGCCACGCACTGTTAACAGTTACGAAACGATCGTTGCCCGTATTTCGCCCTTGGACTCGCGTAACGATGGCAGCAACTTCCCTGAGTCCGCGAGTTAGGTTAGTTTCCGCTTCGAGTGCCTGACTGGGGGAGTCAGAGAGGTTGGTAGGCATGGAATGCCTGTTTACCGGTGAGTTTCGGTGTTTACAGCCGGGTTTCGAGATTTGAGTCAGAGTAGTTCGAGATTGTAGCGATTTTTGAGGATATCGGGGTAAATACCCTTAAATAACCCTTTCGGTACTACTGTCGCCCATTGGCGGCGGCCATGAAACGTTCTCTGGGTACTACCGTCGCCTATTGGCGGCATCTGCGAAACGTCACCGACTTCGCGATAGAAAGTATATTACAGAAGGTCACAAAGACTCGACTGTGTTTTATTTGTGGTACAGAGTATATTGCAGAAGGTCACAAAGACTCGACTGTGTTTTATTTGTGAAACAATACTATATTGCAGAAGGTCACAAAGACTCGACTGTGTTTTATTCGCGAGACAACGCTATATTACAGAAGGTCACAATGACTCGACTGTGTTTTATTCGTGAGACAATGGTATATTGCAGAAGGTCACAAAGACTCGACTATATTTTATTCGTGACACAATATTATATTACAGAAGGTTACAATGACTCGACTGTGTTTTATTCGTGGTACAGACTATATTGCAAAAGGTCACAAAGACTCGACTGTGTTTTATTTGTGGTACAGAGTATATTGCAGAAGGTCACAAAGAATCGACTGTGTTTTATTTGTGAAACAATACTATATTGCAGAAGATCACAAAGATTCGACTGTGTTTTATTCGCGATACAAAGTATATTACAGAAGGTCACAAAGACTCGACTGTGTTTTATTCGTGGTACAGACTACATTGCAAAAGGTCACAAAGACTCGACTGTGTTTTATTCGTGAAACAATGCTATATTTCACAAGATCACAATGACTCGACTGTGTTTTATTCGCGACACAAAGTATATTGCAGAGAGTCACACAGACTCCGACTGTTCTATACTCCGACTTTAACGACTAACTCGATTAACTTAACTAACAGCTGACTCGACTAGCTCGACTAACTACTAACTGTCACTAAATATCGACTGACTTTCAGAACTTCTCTCCTCAAGGACTCGACGACTGAGTTTTAGATGCACAATCTAGCTCATGAAGCAACATCGAGACGAAATAAAATTAACCCTTTACACTCGACGATCTTTTCGTTACAGAAACATAGTAATTCGAAGACTTTCCGCCATAAAGTCGACGATATTTTCAAAACGGTAAATAATAAGTGCAAATCAACAATAATACATAGAATTATTTTATCTCCATATTCCACGTGGACAATTTTAAATTCGAGATATTAATTAATAACGATCTTTAGAATCTGATTTATATGACTGAGCGTCGCCTCCCGAGTGCAAAGGGTTAATATTTGTCGCTCTCGTTTCGTCAAACAGGAAGCAATTAAAGAAAACAGACATACAAACATCCTCAGTCCAAATCCTCATCTACTCGCCAGATGAATCTTCTCCATCTCTCTCTCTCTCTCCGAATTAATTCGTTCCAACAGACATCCACTTACATCATCAGCCCTCCTCCCATCTAAATTCCTAGGAAATCACGGGTCACGCCTTAAGAACAAGCTCATGATCGTTTGTCCGACACGGAGCTCGAACAGGTCTCAATTACCCGAGTAAATTGGAATCGATAAGTCGGCGTGGAAAGTCAGCCTCTCGGTGTCTGCGAATTCTTTTCCTTACATAGACAACGTCCGTGTCTGCTGGAGTGTCCAATTACAATTGGACCGCGATCCAATCGCGATATCAACTTGCAGGCGGAAGATAGGGACATCCCGGGCGCCATTGTCCCCGACGTGACACAATGGCGGCCGACGCGGGCGTCTTTCGCGCTGCGTTATCTCGCGTCGCGACTTTCTCCCCTTTCCCAGGCGATTTCACGCTTTTGTCGCACCCAGCCACGCACTGTTAACAGTTACGAAACGATCGTTGCCCGTATTTCGCCCTTGGACTCGCGTAACGATGGCAGCAACTTCCCTGAGTCCGCGAGTTAGGTTAGTTTCCGCTTCGAGTGCCTGACTGGGGGAGTCAGAGAGGTTGGTAGGCATGGAATGCCTGTTTACCGGTGAGTTTCGGTGTTTACAGCCGGGTTTCGAGATTTGAGTCAGAGTAGTTCGAGATTGTAGCGATTTTTGAGGATATCGGGGTAAATACCCTTAAATAACCCTTTCGGTACTACTGTCGCCCATTGGCGGCGGCCATGAAACGTTCTCTGGGTACTACCGTCGCCTATTGGCGGCATCCGCGAAACGTCACCGATGACTGTCGCGATCCGAATGAAAAATTTAGTGTCAATCACGCTCTAGATTTCTATGAATACCGCAAAACACGTTTTCCTGGCTTCCAGAGCAGCCACTCTTGCGGAAAACTTCCTCGTACCACGAATGTATAACTGCGGCCAGCTCCTCCGTACCAAAGGGCTAACCCTTTAGGCATGGCTGAATTCTGCGCGGGGCTGTTTCTCTGTATGACAGAGTTCAACTCGAATTACGCGTAAATGACACAACACTGCAACGTGTGACGGACAGTGCTATTCCCTACGCGAGTTCATTGGAATGAAGTTTTAGATGATTAAGGAAGTAAATGGTATATTTGTTTAAATGATAAGCAACAATTCATATCTGATACTGACGTATTAAAAACAAAGACTGTACATTCTGTCTATATACTGCCAACACTGTTATTAAGCGTTGCGTAGACAAAAATGGTGAAGGAGAAAAAACAAAAGATATGAAAACGATCATTTAATTCCAACGAGTGAGCGAGTGAGCCACTAGAGTGAGCCACTATAGTGGCACGTCGATCAGAAAGATGACATCCATAATGGCGCATTGTGCCTAAAAGGTTAAGAACCTCGCTGTCCCAAGACTGGAATACTCACACTCCATGATACGATACCGATTAAAATGTCAACTGAAGACAAGAATAATCTGAAATTTAACATTATCTTCGTTGCTATGGTAGTCTTGGTGATGAAGGAATTAGCTTAATTGGATCATTTAAAATTAATCGAGTGTGCTACCTAGAATTCCATCCTTCTCTTGAATCTAGGTTCAAAATATTACTAGACGTTACCCGATAATTATGCGAGTTTTTGCAAAGGCAAAAAGGAAGCTTGAGTGTCAGATTGGAATGCGAGCCCGGAATACCAAGAGAAGCTTTACCCAAATTTTCTGCAGGTTGAGCACAATTTGCAGTGCGCGGAATGCGAGGATGTAATCTAGGGTTGTTGAACATGCCCCTAATTTCGGGTACCAGCCTGCAATTTCGACCACTGCTTGAAATCTCGTATTCTCGTTAGTCAACGATACATCAATCGCAGTCGAACGGCATAAAGCTACGAATCTTTCGCGAATACGTGCAAAAAAATCTCGAATCTTTGCCCGTCAGCGTGAAAATCGAAGGAATTCAGGAAGTCCTTCGGGGAGCATTTTACAGACAGCAATGACAAGACGCAAACGCGATTTCCGAAGTCATCCAACAGGTTCCCGATCGAAATTAATTTCTCAACCGCGAACAAACTCCAACGACACGTCGAACTTCAAGCAAATTTTAATCGAGTTCTCCATCCGTATTCTGCACCTCGGTGCAACAATGGAATTCGATTAATGACTCTCTAACCTTCGTCGTTGCTAAACGTCCCGTTTCCACTGGCCCTTTGTAACCTGAACTTCCCTCGGATTCCGAATGTCAGCCGAGTAAAACGTAAACAAGCCTGGAAATTCAATTTGCAAATATTGGACGTCAAAGTCCTGAGCTACCCCCAACGAAACCGCATTTTCCAATATCCAACCTCCAATTCCCGAGCATCAGGCGTGGAGTATACAATTCCGAAGTTAAAAGATTTGCGAAGCTTATCGATCAGTGGAAAATTCGACCGCCAAGTGCCCGATACTTCCGGCTAGACTCCATTATCCGTCATCTCTTGGCTGGGACTCTGCTCGACCTGGAAACAAGCGCGGATAGGTGCGGGTGTATCGCAGCCGACAGCGTGGCCAGGCAGCATGGGGTCGAAAGGATGTATCGATTTCACCGTGGACCAGTGTTAGTCGGCGTAAGTGACGAGGTGTCGTATAAATTACCGGAATAAACGAGCCAGGTGCGCTTGACTTTGGCCGTTCACGCGACACCGTTCACCTGACATCCGCAGCTGTGACAGCCCGACATCCTGCGCCCGGGATTGGTCCACTCGTTGGACCAGATGGAGAGAGCAAGGGAGAGAAACCAATCGAACCTGGACAACTCCTGAACGTCGTTCGACTGTCGTTGCTTCGTCCCACGATGGGTCCTAATGAGCTTTCGCGATCGCTACCTGCCACGTTTCCGCCCTCCTCGTTCCTCTAGCTCGGCCCAATTCGGCTCAGGATCGTGCAGCTGCGTGCTCTTTAGATCTAGAGTATACCATAGTCGTGTGTCGCCATCGCAGCTGTGGCTATTTTCTTAAATACCGGCGAAACGACGAATCTCGTCACAGTTGCCAGAGGCACATGGTCTGGTGCGTGTCAATTCTTCGTACGGATACTCTGAGTGATGCGGTCTCTGGAGGACACAGAGGTAGCACCGATGTCTAACATCGCAGTAGGGGTACTGTGTACTTAGAGGATAATCTGAAGGACGCGTGCAACGATTTGTCAGTTATATATGTGAGCTGTGAAGTTTCTCGAGCCTGGGAGCAGTGTGCATTGGAAACGTTAAGCTACCTGCTATGTTAATAAAGTTTCTACTATATCGGTTACTAGGTACATTCTGTTAGACCTCTCAGCGAGTCTATTAGTAGCCGAAGATTGTAAAGAGATGGTTCGGTGCCAGCTGATAAGGCAAAGACCAATTCCAAGTCTTATTAAGTTCAGTTTTGTGATCGATTTTGCCTTTAACAGCGTCTTGGGTCCTCTAGATCGGCCCATTTCAGCTCACGATTGTGCAACTGAGTGGTCTTTAGACCAGGAGTACATCATAGTCGCATATCGCCATCGCATCTGTGGCTATTTTCTTAAATATCGGCGAAACGACGAGTCTCGTCACAGTTGCCAGAGGCATATGGTCTGGTGCGTGTCTATTTCCTCGTACGGATACTCTGAGTGATGCGGTCTCTGGAGGACACAGAGGTAGTACCGGTGTCTAACATCGCAGTAGGGGTCCTGTGTACTTAGAGGATAACCTGAAGGTCGCGTGCAGCGATTTGCCAGTTATATGTGTGAGCTGTGAGCTACCTGCTACGTTAATAGAGTTTCCACTAGATCGGTTACTTGGTACATTCTGTTGGACTTTTGAGCAAGTCTATTAGTAACCAAAGATTGTAAAGAGATGGTTCGGTGCCAGCTGATAAGGCAAAGACCAATCCCAAGTCCTATTTAATTCAGTTTTGTCGTTATTGCCTTTGACAGCGTCTTGGGTCCACGATGATCTTTCAGTGATCTTTCAGCGATGATCCCCATATTATTCCAGAATAATATTCTTCGTACTAGATCAATTGCAAAGCACAGATCATCCAAAGTACCAGAGATCCTGTTCTTCACAGACTAAACCAACAACATCGATCAGCATCTTGAACTCCACGCTACCTGATCTCTCGAATCACTTGTCTTAACGAAGCATCGTTATCCATGACCTGTTTAATCCACCCTCGAAACAATCTCATCCAGCCTTTTTCTATTCTCTCCCTTTGCTTGCACCACCGGCGGAACTGGAATACCTCTCACAACGGCACCCACCGTTCATTTTTGCCTGCACGCGTGAGCGCAGACGGAAGAAGAAAAGCCGGTTTCTAATAACCGACTGATACCCAGCGTTCGAGTCTCTGGATGTGAGTTGGTAGGCGGAAGGTAAGCCGGAAGCGGGCGCAGAAACTCGATTAAAAAACTGACCCTGCCCCAGCGAGCACATATTCGCGCGCGTCCGCGTCAGGGATGCGATAACGACAATTCTTTATATTCCGGCTCCGTCCGATATAACGAATCCTCTCGTTAGCTCGATTTCGACGTTTTCGCCCGTTACTTGCACCCTCCCCGCGCCGCCCGCCTCGTTGCACCCGCAGTCCCGATATTTCCAGCGCGCCAGGCCATCCTGCGTCAACTCTGTCTCTCCTCTTCCATTCCTCTTCGCTCTTCGCAAGAACGGTCATGCACTAGGCGACAGATTTTAATTAGCGATATATGCGAGCAATCCAAACTCATCCCCGGAGCTCGCGCTTCTTCCGCAGTCTCAACCCCTGTCCCGTTTTCAGCTCTGCTCCACCGGACCATCCCTCCAGACCTGCACCTTCGCTGCGTGTTGCTCTTCCCCTTCGTTTTTAGTCGCTTTCGTCGTGTCTCCTTCCTTTTTGCTCTTTCTCCTGTTTTTCTCGTGACCCAGGGAAAAACGTCGACGGGTTTTCTAGTTCCTTTTTATCGAGCCAGGCCCCGCTATCTCGTTGCGTTCGTCATTTTAATCGCGAGCAGCGGATGAATTTATCGCGCAGCACCACCCACTTCGCCCCTTCTTAAGGCTCCTATCGCGCCTTTTGCCAACATCTGGCGATCCGACTGATATAATGTAACTAGATGAACGCGAATTTCCCCTAGATAAGAAGTTCCTGTCCACCGCGTCAGGTCGCGATTTTTCGCACCCCCTAGCTGCGCGGACTTGCACGAAATCAGGCTCGTTATGTCGTTCCATTGAGATTACCTTTTTCTCCAACTTTTGCTTTCGTTTTCTCCTCCTCTTTCCTCTTCTTTATCTTCGCTTTCTCCTCTTCTTTCTCCTCCTTTTGACTTCGTTTTCGCCCCCTCTTTCACCTTCTTTTACCTTCGTTTTTTTCACCCTTTTCACCTTCTTTTACCTTCGTTTTCTTTCCCTCTTTCACCTCCTGTTACCTTCGTTTTCTGTGCCTCTTTCACCTTCTTTTACCTTCGTTTTCTTCCCCTCTTTCTCTTTCGTCTTTCTCCTGTTTTTGCCTCAGCGAGAAGGCTTAAAGAGACATTCACCGGTGGTTGTTTTCCGTTTCCGAACCCCTCGACCCAACTCTTCCTTCCATTTTCGTTTTGCGACTGCCGGGACGAAGGGTAGCTGATGAAAGCGACACAAGCTTAAGCGCTTTTGTCCCGCAGCGTTTGAGGGCCGCGTCGGGCTTAATAATCTTGAGCTTCGTTAACGGAAGCGCGGTGAATGAAAATATTTCCTGATGAACTGAAGCCCCGGTAAATGTTCATTGTCCGCCCTTTCTTTTTCCTCCCTTCCTCCTACCCGTGGCAGTTTCTTTCTGTTTAGGAATGACCTGTTACAGTCGGATGAGTCCTCTCCTTTCAACGATCCCGTTCGGAATTACCCTGGTTAACGAGAGTTTCATTAATGAAAACGTAAATAGGTTTCATTATCGTGCAATTTGCATCGCGAATTCATTTCTTTGGCTGTCCCTTTCTGCAACAAATTTCGGGGTCCACGGTAACGCGCTCCTTCGGTGCAGCAGTCATGGTTTTGGAATAACTACGTTGAAGAAAGTATCAAAACTTGATGATTTGCATGTTATGGAATTGTCAAGCTATCAATATCTAGCATTTATATACTATAAAATTAAAATTCGTAGCATTTTGTGACAACAGTTGTGGGGATGCACTCAACTTCGCGAAGAAAGACTGACTTTCAGCCAAACCGATTTGGGCCCTTAGTAAATAAGTAATAAACAAGTCGCGCGGGCCCTGTGGTTTACTTCCATGCGTCCCAACTTCACCCTCTTGGGAAAGTAAATAGCTTTCTCCAAAGGAAAATAGAATGCACAGTATAGTCAAGTCAGAGCAATTGCAACCGGTCCCACTGCAGTGATCGTAATAAAAAAACCAAACATTCGACGCCAATGTAGCCCTCGTTCATTTTACCCCCTTCGCCCCTTCGCAGTTATACATTGTTCCTAAATATCAAATTATAGACAGCTCGGAGATCACCCGAAATCCAAACGGTATAGGTACACCTTGCCAATACAAAGTTGCAATTCAGGCTCGTGGATCGAGCAAATGATTTCAGGAATCGATAAACGATAATACATATATTTCGCAAAAAGTTCTCGTCGCGATATTATCGAACCTAACCTCAACCGAGAAACTAACGGGAGTAACTAGTTCCACGACCCATTCCCGTTCAAACGGTCCACTCTCCGTTCCTAAAGCCCGAGCGAGCATCGACGACAGACCAGCAGCAGCAAGAACCATCCCGAACCCAGATGTGCGCGTGAAAAAGCGACCCCCGTGGCCATCGTTCCGCGCGTGCCTCTCGAACACAATTAAAAGTGGCCGTCCACAGGCACGCGAGCCAGCACGCATACAGAGCGTCGAACGTCGCATTAGATTTCCCCGGGGGAAAGTTGGAAAACAGACAAATAGTTTATCTCGCGTTGGAAACTGGTCAGCTCCCGTGACTGCAGATTCCAATAGCATTTTTTCATCGGTTCCCCGCGCCGCGCGACCCCGCTCCGTGTAACGGTTCAGGCGTCGAGGTAAATGGAATAGCCTGGTATCAAGGGGAATACCTGGAGCAACGCACGAAATGGTCGACGATTCGAAAGCTTTCAAGCCAGTCGAGCTAACCGCGATCCCACTCCGCTGGTTCTGCGCTCCGTCCCTCTTGCGGAGACTCTTCAAACGTCCTGTTACCCCCACCCTTCGGTCTCCTCTCTCCGCGCGGGTTCAATCGCTCGGAGCCCTTCGCCAGGCCGCAGGATAATGGCGATCGTCATTTAGCCACTTCCGGTGGTTCGATAGCATTGCGCGATTTACATGAGAATCTTCGCTGGTATTTCCACGGGATCGCACGGAGTGGTGATGGGGGTGGGAGGTGGGGAGAGAGAGTGAGACAAGCCGCTTTCCATCTGACGAGTTTTTTTCTGGCTTGTTTATTTGCCACGAAAGCTGCCTGCGGGGATTGCAAGAATCGCGGGTTTTTAATCTGATTTCGCGATGAATGTAAGCGCAAATAGGAACGAAAGGTGGAGAAACTCTTGATTTGTGTACGCTATGGAAGAATTGAAGATGGAATGTATCATCTATTACTATCGTAATTGTGTCGTTACACGAATTGTCATACTTTAATTAACTGTTAATTTCTGACAAGATCATTTCGGTGTGTGATCTCCTTTCGCGGTGTAATTTTATATTGTAATGTTCGTAATAAACGTTGATTATGAATAAATAAATAATTTTTTGTTTATTTATTTATATTCAATTCCTGGCTCCAGTCGTCGATAAAGTCACTCGCCCAGACTCACGAGTGCATCGACAGTCGCAAGATGGCGGCAACTGCGTTCCAGCATTGTTTAGTCTGCACGTGCAGCCTACGCACAGTGTTCGATCAATAGTTATCGTGGAGTTATCGTGGAAATGCGTGTTGAAATGGGTGCATCTGTTGCTTCGAAAACATCAACAATCGTGCAGTATAATATAATGTAGTCAAATATGTCGGTATCTTGTCGAAATTATGCGGAATTTCTGTCCGCGACCATGGTCGATTTTTCGTATCGAATGGCGGAAGAGGTTAAGCCTCCGTTTCTTTCCGAATTCGCGAATAAACTGCACCATGATTGGTTAAAATCGAAGAATCCAGAGGTTATTATGAAGTACGAGCAATCAGAAGATGTGTTGATTATCCCGGATAAAAGTCTTTATTGCCAATCAACCGATAAGCATGTGATTTTCAATTGGAATTTTAAGATTTTTGCCAATGGTAAGTGTCATTGTTTTCTAACTGTGTGTTTACATAACTGTTTAACAAACTCGATTGTCATTGGTCGTAACAAAGATTCATTGAGATAATTAGATAAAGGATTAATGTTTGTAAATGACATTAATGATAGAATATTAATGTTTGTAAATGATATTAAAGTATCGAAAGCTTATCGTTTTAAATAATTGAAGAGTTGAGTAATTTATGAAGAGAAATATAGCATTGAGATTTCTGTTTGGTACAATATTTGTCAAAGGTAAATGATTCATTTAGGTAAACGGTTGCAAAGAGTAGTATTAATGTTGGATCAAAATCGCAAGAATTTTGACCTGAAATCGGTTAAGCATAACGGTGCAACTATTGGATTTACGAACAGTCAAGAATGGTACAATCCAGACCTGAGGAATAAACATGGAAGTGGAAATGCAACAGAGAAATTGTTGTATCATGTCAAAATTGGTTTTGTTGCAAGTAAATATGGCACGTACCGCCAGAATGTGGTTTTCTACTTTGGAGAGTATCCAGTGATATTTCAGAGAATTTGCATGGACTGTTTACCAGCCGAAGATTCCTCCAGGATCAATAAAGCAACAAACTATCAGTTTTCTCAGAACCCAAAAACATGGAATAATAAGAAATATCAAATTTGTTGGTTCGAGTCACCTTTTGTATCTGCGAAAGACAAAAAGGAAGATCAACTGTCCATGATCTATCCGTATCCTGATAAAAGTAATTTCTCCTTGACTCAAGAGTCTCTCACTGATAATCGTTTGACACCAGAAAATTATAGAGGTCGTCTTCATGAATTGATCACTATAGAAGAGCTGGCTAGACACGAACAGATAGCTAGATATAATGAGACCTCGTACATGCGTCTTTTAAGTCACTATGTTTTGGCTTCTGTAGGCGATGGATCCACCATTGGCAAATATGCACCGCATGGTGAACTCTTTGCTCAGGTGCGGTTCCTTTTAGCAATTATACCTTTCTTCTTCTTCTTCCTACACTCTTCTGCTACTTTGAACAATAATGTACAATTAGTGGTAGTCTCGCAAATACATATAAGCTCACATTTAGTATAGTTGTTTCGTGTTTTAATTGGTTAAAAGAAAATTGTATGATGAATTTGTACCACAGCTGCCGCTAAGCCGCAGTATCTCAGAAGATACGAAAAGCGGCAGGCTGTTCCTGAGAGGTTGCAATAAAGTGCTCTTCAAGAGTTTATCGCATACCTCGAGTACGATATTCGAAGCGCACATAGAGGACAAGTATATGCAGACCGTGTACGTTAGATTGTCGAAAAAGTGCGTGCATATGTTGAACTTGGTGGCTGATACGGATATGCACGTGCAAGTGCAATTCCTATTGAATCGTTTACCATTCTGCGAATGGCACAAGTCGGTGGACAGTTTGCCCGATATAGGGCTAGTTTTTCTAAACAAAATTTACGTGGATATGAAGGAAACCGATATATTGGATGTGGAATGCAAGAACGTGGTCAGCTTGCTAAACACGAAGCAGAAGAAAGCTTTATCGGCGATAACATATCCCACTGACTTTTTGATGCCACCGATCTTGTTATTAGGCCCATTTGGCACCGGGAAAACATTCACCATTTCGCAGGCTATTAGAGTCTTACTCACCGAGTGTACCCAGTCCAAGATTTTACTTTGCACGCACAGCAACAGCGCAGCGGATCTCTACGTGAAGGAATTCTTCGACGTTTGGTACAAATTCGAAAAGAATCCACGACTCAAACCGATCAGAATTTACTACGAAGGTAGAGCCAGGAATACGGTACGTCTCTGTGGAAGAATTAGACCCGTGATTCTACTCGATGGAAGATTTCTTTCTGCTCTTCCACCATTTCACCATTCCACCATTTCAGGTCCATCCAGTGGTTCAGGGGTATAGTCTGATGAAAGAGAACGGTACCTTTCGCACGCCGATCGAGGATGACCTGAAAGATTGTGGTCTGATCGTGACCACCTTAGCCATGTCTAGCTCTCTAACCAGTTTCCATCTGTCGTTCACGCACATAATAATCGACGAGGCTGCCCAAGCATTAGAATGCGAAGTTCTGACTCCGTTGGCCCTAGCTACTCCACGAACTCGCTTGGTTCTCGCTGGTGACCAGATGCAACTTGCACCAGAAATATACAGCGATCTGGCTAGCGAACGGGGCCTGGGTGTAAGTCTGTTAGAAAGAATCTATGGGACATACCCGAAAACGCATCCCTGCAGGATCCACTTGCACCAGAGTTACCGTGCTCACGAGGACATCACTAGGTTCACCTCTGAGATGTTCTACGATGGGATCGTGAAACCCGTTGGCGAAATGGTACACCACCCAGTGTTAAAACCTTTGACTTTTTACGCCGTTCAGAGCATGGAAGTGCAGGTACGTTTGCCATCAGCAGGATTTCGAAGATAGATTGCTTCGGTACTTGTCGTATTCGGAAATACCGTTTGAATGGTCGACGAAACGAGTACTATAACCATCACAACCACTTACGATATAACCATTCCT
>NW_016913695.1:124973-147371 GCF_001483705.2 Eufriesea mexicana | reverse complement strand
ATAACCATCCCTGCTTCGAGCCATTACCTCCATTGGAAGAACTTCTCGATCTCCTATCTACACGTTAAACTTCACATCTATGACTCCTGTACTTACTTCGCTAAATTCGTAACACACCATATACTTCCCGATCCAACCACAAATACCTGTTGCTTCATCTTCACCACCACACCGGATATCAACCAGTAACACCTTTAGGTCAGCACGATATAACACACCTACCCGTCACCATAAGTGGCGTTACGTCGATCCAGCGATTACCCAAACCCAAAGATTCAAAGCGGGAAACCCCCTAGCAAAGAGTAACGTTGCTTTTCTTTTCTATCAGGACATGCAGTCGACAGGTTACGCGAACATCAGCGAGGTGTACGAGCTGGTGAACCGCGTGCAGGAGCTTCGGAACAACTGGCCCACGAGTTGCTGGGGTTCCTACAACGAGAAGTCGATCGGCGTCCTCGTCTCGTACGCGGAACAGCTGCAGAGGATCCGAGCTGAGCTGCGGAGCCGTGGGATGATGGAGGTGTCGGTCGAGAGGGTGCTGAACGTCCAAGGGAGACAATTCACCGCCGTGTTCATCAGCACCGTGCGCACCAGACACTGCTGCCGGTACTCCGCGGAGAGAAATGTCAAAGACTATGGCTTCTTGACAAATCCCAGACTTCTGAACACTGCCATGACACGGGCCAAGTGTCTGATGGCCGTAGTCGGTGATCCCGTGGCCTTGCTCACCATCGGCTCCTGCAGGAAGCTCTGGCAGAGGTACCTGGAGATGGCTGATCTGCACGGCATCAACCGGGAAACTTTGAAGTACCATCTCAGCCTGGTGCCCAATCTTCCGTTGATCACTCCGCTGAATCCCTTGGCCACGGAGTTCGTACCCAGGAACAACTTCTGTATGGTGGAGTACGTGCCGGTTCCCATAATGTACCCGGTGTTCCATTGGACAGACTAGGCACTCGTACCATCGGCGCAGTGGTCCAGATAGCGGCGTTTCGTCACCGAAAGCGGAACATCTTTTATGGCGATGGTTTTCGACAAGCATTCTTTTATCGTCATATATCTTGGACATTCGCACTGATAAACTTTTAGAGAATGATGTTATCGACGATAATGAATTTCAGTTTGTTTCGATGAAGCTGGATTATTGTATAGAGAGTAGAATTTGTGTACGAAACTCAGGAAATCTTCGTGTCCGTTATTTTTAATAAAAATTTATCATCACTAAATCGATCTCGATTATTCATAGCTGTACGAAGGGAACACGAAGGAAAACGTTATTCCATGTTGGCGAATCGAAGCGGCGGTGTACGGCTAGAAGTAGGAGTAAAGATCACTAACGGATATAAACGTGCGTACTAAGAAAGTACTAGGGATACTAGTTCCGAATTGTTCGAGTATGTAACTAGCAAGTTAGCTTCGCGCTCTTCGTCCTCGTCGGAATAGCATTCCTCATCGAGCGATTTTCTAAAATCTGTATCGGATACGTAGACTTCGATGACATTGCAGCGCATAATAAACTTAGTATACTTGGACAGGAAATTGAAGTCTCTTCGACCGCTGTTTCAATTTTTTTTTCACAAACTTAGCCACGAAGCAAGTGGGTCTCGTGTTTCCATGAAGCTCTATCGTAATACACCTTGTAAATTATTTCTACGACTATGTTTGCGAAATCGTTCGTCGTGTCTGTAAAAATTAATTTCTCGATTTCGAATATCGATTTATGTATATATGTCATTGTAAAATCCATACGAAATTGTGATTTATATATTCGACAAGAATTCCGGGAATTTTCGTTTGAAGAAGCCTCGAGTTTGACAGTTTCGAAGATCTTTTCAAGGTTCAAATGATCGTGAGACAGAGAGTATTTTTATATCGATTGCAAAATACTGGACCACTGTGGATCGGCGGGATTTTTTAGCGAGAGCAAACAGTCTGAACGTTATACGCCTCGTCGTTCGAAATCCGACTTTTAATTGTTAATAATGATTGTCAGGCCAGGTGGGACGACGGTTCTAGCATGCTGTATCGTTATAAAGAAATGTTGAGAATCGGTGGGGTGGCTGATGTGCATCGATGTTGGATTAATCGGTTGATCAACGATGACGGCTTGTACGTGTTTATACACACGTGCGTTGGCTTTTGGGGATTATTAATTACTCGGAGTGTCTCTATCTGTAAATGGATTTTAGGAATTCTGCTTTTGGTTACGTCTCCCCAAAATTCAATGTCCGTTGAAGATTGTATCGTTTCTTTCTCCTTCGGTCGTATGATTTTTGCAGAGCTATATCTGTTTGGAGATTGTATAGCTCATAATATTACGACAATATATCTATTTTAGAAATATATCTTTTTTTTAATCTACGCAGCCTTCACTGGGTGTTTCTATTTCCTCCCACATCGTCCAGTCGAATTTCTGTTCTTTATGATTAGGCTAATTTTTTTGCTATACTTTGAAACAAATTTCGTGATATTTATCTTGTGATATTTATCTTCGTTTTCCTTCTCGTTTTCGGTTTCGTTTTAATTTGCCCTCGATATATGGGGAAAAGAAAACGAAATTAACCCCTTGCACTCGGAGATTTCTTCATTACAGAAACATAGTAATTCGAAGACTTTCTGTCATAAAGTCGACGATATTTTCGAAACGGTTAATAAGAAGTGGAAATTAATTGTAAGACGTAGAATTATTTTACCAAAATTTCCACGTGTCGTTGGGCAATTTTAAATTCGAGATATTAATTAACAACGAATTTTAGAATTTGATTAAATGCCGGCTGAGAGTCGCATCTCGAGTGCAAAGGGTTAAGTATAATTAATTTTTGGTAATTTTTCTTTTTGGATAACATGTTTTTTATTTTTTATTTCATTTCTCTGGGAATTCTGGGATATTTTATACAAGACGTTGTTGGTTGTTAGGGAAAATAAATATTCGCGAGATAATGTGTCAAAAATTTTTGTTTTCTTTCTTTATTTAAGCATTGGGAATATTTCAGGCGAAGATTCTATTGTGAATGATAATTTGTCACATTTTTAAAAAATAGCGTGTGGTATTATTTCAAGGAATTTATTTCATTGGAATTAATAGAAGTATTCGATGTTTCAATTTTAGAATTTAGGTACAAAAGGTATACGGAATTTCCAAAAAATGTTGGATTAGGATAGGACAGGATTTTTATCAGAATCGGGACAATTTTGAAAGACTTTGATCTCAAAAATCTTCAGTATTCCTGAAAATTTCAAGGATCGCCATGTTACTATTAATTTTGTCAAAAATCGGCAGTTGGCGAAATTTTTGGCAATCCCGTACAATTCCCAAGATTTTTAGAGATATTCCAAATCTTAGAAGATTTTCTTCAGAATCGGGACAATTTTGAAAGACTTTGATCTCAAAAATCTTCAGTATTCCTGAAAATTTCGAGGATCGCCATATTACTATTAATTTTGTCGAAAATCGGCAGTTGGCGAAATTTTTGGCAATCCCGTACAATTCCCAAGATTTTTAGAGATATTCCAAATCTTAGAAGATTTTCTTCAGAATCGGGACAATTTTGAAAGATTTTGATCTCAAAAATCTTCAGTATTCCTGAAAATTTCGAGGATCGCCATATTACTATTAATTTTGTCAAAAATCGGCAGTTGGCGAAATTTTTGGCAATCCCGTACAATTCCCAAGATTTTTAGAGATATTCCAAATCTTAGAAGATTTTCTTCAGAATCGGGACAATTTTGAAAGATTTTGATCTCAAAAATCTTCAGTATTCCTGAAAATTTCGAGGATCGCCATGTTACCTAATATTTATTTATACCTAATACCTATTTTTCTGGGAAATTTTCCCAAGATCCCGCACACTCGTATCATCTGCAATCCCCCCAAAAAGATATAAAATAAAGGAAAAAGTAAAAATCACGTTGTCTTTGGTTCGAAATGCTTGCTTGGAAGCGAACAAGTGTTAGGTGACTAGCGAAAGGGTGTTGCAGCGGCGCGAGTGCCGCGGGATAAAGGAAACGCGTCTCTAGACAGGCGACAGTGGTTTGTCTGCGCGGTTCCTATTCGCGAGCAGGAAGAGTCAAATGGTCACCGACGACCCTCGAATGGCTGAAAAGGGAGGCGAAAGAGCGAAAAGCGGTTCGCGGGTTCTTTTGAAAAGCGCGCCGCTTCTGTTTCACGCGTCGCGTGAATGCGGCGCCGAACAAAGCCGCCTCGTCCGCTTTTATTTCCGTAATTAAGGACCACTCTGGCCGGCATTGCGGCCGGGTCGTCTTAGGTATAAAATGGAAAAAAAGAAACTACCCTCGTGAGAGCAATTTTTATCCGATCCTCTACCAACCGACGATGCTTTGTTCCCGGGGACAGAGAGTGGTAGAGAAAATAAACGCTAGAGGGTGTTCGCGAGTTACGGATTTGGCCGATCATTATTCGTCACTGGATATTCGTTGGATGAAAATCTCCGAATTCGGTTGTTTTTTAATCGCTCGATTGTTTTGCCCTTGGCAGCGCGTCCTTTTGTTTTCCCTGGCATTATCCGCTGGTATTGCCAGGGACGAATTTTTATTTCCACTCGACAGAATGGTAACTGGATCGCGCGAGAGATTCGGTGAAATATTTTGTCGCGTGGTTTTTTTTTCAATGTTTTCTTTTTCCGATTCTTTTGCTTTGAATCGTTGGCGGCCGGTTTTTGGTAAACGATCAAAGTGACTTTTCATCTTTTTAACTTTTTCTGGCTCCGTGTGTATATGTACGTATGCCGAGTTGCGTTCGACGTCCGGTTTTCATCCAGCCATTTTGTTTTGGTGTGAGGGTTTATAGATGGAGACGCAAGATAAAAGAATTTTTAATCTTTCTTTAAATTCGTTTCATGAATAAATCACGCGAGAAGTGACAGAAATGACGTAAGTGATGAGCTAAATAAGGACACAAGCAATACAAGTAATGGTACACTATCGTCACAAGTGATCCACGTAATGACACAAATGACAGAAATGATAATACAAGTACTGATACAAGTATTGACACAGTAACATTACAAATGACACAAATAATAACACAGGTGTTGATACAATGACATCACAAATAATGACATAAGTATTGACACAATAACGACACGAATATTGACACGGGTATTTACACAATTACAACACAAGTATTGACACAATATCAACACAAATAATGACACAAATATTGACACAGGTATTCACACAATAATGACACAAGTATTGGCACAATATCAACACAAATAATAACACAACCATCAAGACAATAACAACACGAATAATAATACAAGCATAGTCCCAAATAACGACACAATAATGACACAAGTATTGTCACAAAGCCAACACAAATATTGACACAGGTATTCACACAATAGTAATACAAGTACTGACGCAATATCAACACAAATAATGACACAACCATTGTCACAATAACAACACGAATAATAATAGAAGCATAGCCCCAAATAACGACGCAATAACGACACAAGTATTGTCACAATGCCAACACAAATATTGACACAGGTATTCACGCAATAATAACACAAATATTGACACAATATCAACACAAATAATGACACAACCATCGACACAATAACAATATGAGTAATAACACAAGCATAGCCCCAAATGTCGCAATAACGACACAAGTATTATCACAATGCCAACACAAATATTGACACAGGTATTCACGCAATAATAACACAAATATTGACACAATATCAACACAAATAATGACCCAACCATCGACACAATAACAATACGAGTAATAACACAAGCATAGCCCCGAATGTCGCAATAACGACCCAAGTATTATCACAATGCCAACACAAATATTGACACAGGTATTCACGCAATAATAACACAAATATTGACACAATATCAACACAAATAATGACCCAACCATCGACACAATAACAATACGAGTAATAACACAAGCATAGCCCCAAATGTCGCAATAACGACACAAGTATTGTCGCAATGCCAACCCAAATATTGTCACAAATAACGAAACAAGCAATAACACAGGTGCCGCAGTAGTGACCCACATATAACAGCTTCTCGACAGTACTCGAACCGGATTCTTACAGCCACCTGCTACACCACAGACGTTAAACGAGCCGACCCGGGTTACACACCAAGAATACAACGGATCGTGCTTTCTGGTATCGTTACCCCTCGTTACCATCGGAATTACTCGTTCCGGTGTGCACGACAAAGCTCGCGATGACTTACGCGCGATAAAAAGGAGCGAAGCAGACGAGGGGTCGGAGACACGTACACGAGAAGAAGGGAGCGAGCGAGCGTGTACTCATAGTTAAACTCAATTTCCCCCTAACAAGGGGTGTATCGCCGAGAGCATCGGCGGAATTCCAGCGATACTCTTGCTCCCTGCGTGGCGACGCGTCGCGACGCGCCGGGACGCGCCGGGACGACAGCTCGACCGTGCGCGTAGAATTTATCGCCGGGACATAGTCATCTTTTTAATTTCATTCGCCGGGACGTATCGCGCGCGTATATTTCACGCAGGGGTTGCTACTCGTTGCTTTTCATTACGCGGCACCAGCATTTTCTCGATTCAGCGAGTTTTCCGCTGTATTCTCACTCGGAAATTTCACTTTTCGTTGAGTGTTATAATTTCCTTTTCTTTTTCACTTGGTTTCCTTCTCTGTTATTTTTTCCACCCCCTTTCTGGCACGCCGCTCCCTCCTCGCATGGTTGATATTATTTCAGTTTTCTTTTGTTTTCCCTGACGCAATTTGCATTTCCTTTCCTCCTTTTTGATACGATCAGAATCTTTCGAATTTTCACTATTATATTTGGGATTGCAATAAGTACGGCCCTGAAGGAATGTCAAGTGTGACTGGGCCTAGAATGAAGGTGACCGTGTGCAAGAGGATTGACTGCAAGAAATATTTATGGTAGAATCCAGTGAAAGTTTAGGGATGAGTCCAGAGTGGTTGAAGTACCTGGCTCACCGAGATTGCGTGGGAAAGGGCTTTAATTTAAACGAAAGCCTGGGTATGGGACAGAATGAATGGCTTAAATAAGGGTGCAAGGACGCGGGCGAGTCAGTCTCCAGGAATCTCTAACAGTCTTTAAGAATTTTTAAGCTAGTCTCTAAGAGACATACTAGTGCCAGTATGTCAGTAAGAAGTCCAAGTCGAGCGTGCCCATAGCGAATCTCTCTTAGTCAATACTCTATGTATCAGCTTATTGTTTTCTATTAAGAAGCAAACAACGCTATTTTAGCCAATCCATCCAAACACGATCTCGAGACACCGAAAATTGACGAAAGAACAAGAACACGATAACTCAAACTGAAAACTCGTAAACTGATTTAACTTAGGAAAAGGACACCAAGATAGCGAAATGAAAACGCACAAAGACTCTTTTTTGACTCTCTTTCCTATACCAAGCGAATCACGCTTGTGCTGGTCACAATTGCTTTCTAAGGACTCCATTTTGGTTGTCAAGGACCATGCTTTTATGCTTTTCTTAACCTACGCTTCACCTCCCCGTAGGGTAACTTAATTTTGTTATATAGAATAACTTTTGATATTAAAATTCTATTCTTCTCCACCATTATTCTTAAAATCTCCTGTTGTCATTGTTTACATACTTGCTTTTCATATTGCCATGCACCTCCATTTCTTATTAGTGAAATTCCTCTATCTTCAAAAATGAATCATTTTCTTCTCCCCTTTATAGAGTTCCTCTGCTGCTGATCACTGCTAATCACCTTTCTTCTTCTACCATGAGTTTTCGTAAATCAACTCTGTTTTCCCCTGCGTAATTATTATAATATTGCCAGAATTCGCCTATACCTCGAAATACTCGAATCCTTTCTTTATTTCGAAAATGTTCTCAGTGAAAAATTGTTTCCTCGAACGTGGACACTTTTCTCAGCCCCAATTTCATCACGGTAGAGTGCGTCCCGGAAAACTGTTGTCAAGGCAGAGAGTCAGTGAAGGTGATAGATTATTCCCCATCACTGACACGAAATGGACGGACTGTCGACGCGAAGGTAGGAACCGGAAGGAAGCCCAGAACCGTTCATAGTAGTAGGACAGTCGCCAGAAACGATTTCGGAGAAACCGACCACCAGTGGCCACCGGCCGACCACCAGTGACCGCTAGGGGGTGGACACCAGCCATGTCAGGTAATTAGCCAAGGGGTAGTTGGTAATCTGGAGCAGATTCAGGGACCAGATGGCTCGTAGGAATCGAAGGCGTGGGAATTAATTGCAGGCTCTTGTGAAAAATGAGCGGTCACCTATTCTTCTTCGAACCTCCACGAGTGTTTAACTTGGAATTGCACTTTGCTCGCTGCCAAGTGTTTCAAAGTACCTCTGAGTCCGCCATTCATCGACATGGTACGCGAGTCTATATAGGACCACGGTCTATATCGATTTTTAATTTGGATCTGTATACTTGGGACGCTTTGGTAAATTGTAAAAATTCGTATTTGGTCGAATGTTAAAAAGAATATTTACGTCTTAAATATATAAATAGTCAATAAGGAAGTATGAGGGTATAAGGTACAATATATCTCAGCTAAGGTTGTAGCTTTAGGTCAGTTTAGTTTGTATAACACACGCAGGAGGAACCTCATGTGTCAGTCTATGAATTAGTGTCGCTAATAGAATCTGGAAGACTTTGTTATATTTTATAAGGTTAACATAGTTAACGCAACGAAAACATCGATTTTCTATAAGATAAATAGATACATGTCCCTACGTTAACATCTTCGATACCATTAGCTCATTAACGATAAAATAATATTAAGAACAAGATCAAAGCCTTCGAACTGTAATTGAGAAGTGATATGTTAAACTGGAATATTTGATGTCACAATGATAGAATAAGAAGGAACTTTCAAGATTATATCAGTAGAATTGGTATACAATACAACGGTACTTACCTTCTATTTATTACAAACGCGTTTTAATTAAAAAATAAGAAGCTTCGATACAAGCAACCTTACGACAGCGTTAAACGATTCTGCACGGAACTCACTAGCGCCACCACGACCCGTATCTCCAATAAACGTACCATAAACGTCATATAAATGGTCGAATTATCTTCTGATTTAATTCATATAATCTACAAATATTATACCACATTATCTTAAGCATTTCGATCGTCGAACATAGCAAACACGTTCGAATACTTTCGTGTATGATCAGCTGCAAATCCTCTAGGTGAATCACGCGCTAGTATGTTATCCACCGATCGATCTATCAGATACACGCTACCAGTCGAAAATCTTCGATCCGGGAGGCTAGGAACAAGTTACTATAATCAAGACGAAATTGCATATTCCGCAAACAAGGTACCACCACGCTAACGGATTCGCCGACATTAACTTGGTCATAATCACATATTACCGCAGCGTCTCTGCGATATCCGGAATTACGAGACGATCAATACGGTAAAGACGTATTACTAAGCGATCTATGCTCGCAGGCAGACACTCCTGCCTGCGATCATCGTGCAAGATCCGCGCGTTGTGTACACTTCGCACAAAAGGCACGAGCACTATCGCGTGTTCGAGCCCAGCCCAAAGGAGGCAATAGGCCTGGTGGTTCTCAGCCGATATCGAGAAGGATTCGCAGAGTCGGTCAGATATTGCGAGCCAGTATTGGTAGAGTTCCTTGGCTACACGTCATCCGTTCTTATTGCACCATGGATCGAGTCTCACACACGGGGTGTCCGTGAAGAAGAAAAACACCTAGCGTTGCTCTATCTTTATTTTAGGGGGCAAGGCGAGACATCGATGTTTGCTTTATATCCAAATTCTGATCTCGGACCTTAGAATGCAGAAATGGAACTTCGAATTCAGATCTCTGATCTTAGAACTCGCATCGCGGAACTCGGATCTCAGAAACAGAACTCAGACTTTAGACATGGAGTAAACGAAACTTCGAATTTAGATCTCACGTCTCAGAGCTCCGATTTCCGATCTTAGAACTCAGAACTCAGATCTCAGAACCCAGATTTCCGATCTTAGAACACAAAACTCAGATCTCAAAACCCAGATTTCTGATCTTAGAACTAAAAACTCAGATCTCCGATTTTACAACTCAGAACTCAGATTTCCGATCTTAGAACTCAGAACATAGATTTCAGAACTCAGATTTCTGATCTTAGATCTAAAAACTCAGATCTCCGATTTTACAACTCAGAACTCAGATCTCCAATCTTAGAACTTGGAACTTACATTTTAGAACTCAGATTTCTGATCTTAGAACTAAAAACTCAGATCTCCGATTTTAGAACTCAGAACTCAGATCTCTAAACTCAGATTTTCGATCCTAGAACTCAGAACTCAGATCTCCAATCTTAGAATTCAGAACTTTCATTTTAGAACTCAGATTTCTGATCTTAGAACTAAAAACTCAGATCTCCGATTATACAACTCAGAACTCAGATTTCCGATCTTAGAACTCAGAACATAGATTTCAGAACTCAGATTTCTGATCTTAGATCTAAAAACTCAGATCTCCGATTTTAGAGCTCACATCGGGGAATTCAGATCTCAGACCTCATAACTCGGATCTCAGATCTTAGAACTCACATCACGCAACTCGGATCTTAGAAATAGAATAGCGAATTCAGATTTTAGAAAGAACATCTCCGATTTTCATGGTCGGTGGCTGTCGCATAAATACCGTCTCGATCCGACCGTGATTCCTTTTGTCCCATTAATGTATCGTGTTAGGTGTGCACGTAATGGCGGCCGGTGCCATCTTGCCACGGTCAATATGGCTCCATTTCCGACGTTGTCGCGGAAGATCGGTACGATAATTCTCTCGGCCCGTTGCCTCGACGTTTTCCGACCGCGTTCGGCCGCGGCACGGCGATGGATCGTCGCCACCGGAAGTCGATTATAACGTAACAATTTAGCCCGGGGCCGCAATCGCGGCGCTGCAATCGGCTAACAAATTTTCGGCAGGATGGCAGCGGGGACGATGAACTTTCGCCATTAACGGCCGCGAGTATTGTTTCCAGCTTTTTCCGCGCCCCCTTTAAACGATCGCTTCCGCGCCCTGATGAAGTGCCGTTTGATGGTTTTCGTTCGAATTGTTCGACCAGTGAAACAGGACGCGTGGGTGGAGATGCATTCCACGGACTTTTGGTAATTCCGTGCGAGGTGCATTGGGTAATTAGTGCAGAATGTGTCCCTTCGCTTGTCCAATTCAGTTTCCTTTATTTTATTACTAATTTTCGCCTTATTTGGGGCAATGGAATTAATTATTTTCCTTTTTAATTATTTTTACAGAAACAATTTCCTTTGTATTGATTTTGTTGTAGATAGGTAATTGTGTCGATCTAGAATAGTACGTCCTTTTATTTGTTCTAGTGTTCCTTGGTTTCTCCAATTAATTACTTAATTAATTATTCCTGTATATCTTGTGCATTTAGAACTGAGATAGTTTCCAATTTTCTTATATATCATTGTGTTGAATTTTAATTCCTTTTTAAATTCTTTTTGATAGTTATGCTCGAACAATTTTCTTTTGTATTGATTTTGTCGTAGATAGGTGAGTGTGTCGACCTAGAATAGTACGTCCTTTTATTTGTTCTAGTGTTCCTTGGTTTCTCCAATTAATTACTTAATTAATTATTCCTGTATATCTTGTGTATTTAGAACTGAGATAGTTTCCAATTTCCTTATATATGATTGTGTTGAATTTTAATTTCTTTTTAAATTCTTTTATTCTCTTTTGCATTAATTTTGCTGTAAATAGGTGACTGTATTGACGAAGAGTAGCTTCATCCTTTATTTGTTCTATTGTTCCTGGCTTTCTTTAATTACTTAATTTTCTTTATCTATTTTGAGTATTTAGTACTAAGAAAATTTCTAATATTCTTACATACCATTATATTGAATTTTTATTTTTTTTTAAATTATTTTTGATAATTATGTTAGAATAATTCTCTTTTGTATTGATTTTGTTATAGACAGTTACTATGTCAACGAATATTAATTTATTCTTTTATATATTTCAGTGTTTCGAGTGCCTCAATTAACACCTTCGCTTACAATATTGTGCTCGACCCGAGGTAAGGAAAACGTGCAAACATGAGTGCGATGGCCGAGAGAACCATGGTTTGTAGACACGGCTGAACGTAAACATCACAGGTCGGACTCGTGGTCAATTTTCGTCGAAGCCTTCCTGTCTCAGTTGCGTGTTATTCTTCGCAGTGTTCGGACGTAATAGCTCGACGTGTGATCAACCTTGATGTTCCTCGTGCCACACCCCAACTGAACTTTAAGAGTCTTCGACTGGCAGTTCGGTGAGTGATATTTATTTCACATCCTTACAATTTTTTCATCATTCTACGAAACACTTAAAGCGGGTGATAGTGTGGTCCGTGACCAATAGTAGACCAATCAGTTCGAAGGTTTTCCTCAAATACACAGAAAATACCTGCGCGTCTATTTTGTCAAGCTAGCAACGTACATAGCTAGAAAAATAGCAATTTAGACGTACCACTGCAGCGTTTAATTACTATTTTTATTAGTCAGACTCGTAATTAATTTTCGCCGATGTCATTATTTATTGGTTACGCGTTATTCTCAAAATGGCTCCACGTGTGAGCAACTCTGTTGACTATGGCACGTGCCATCGGAACCTCGAGAGTCTTCGACTGAGCGTTTGGTGAATAATATTTACTTCAAATTCTTACAATTTTTTCGTCATTCTACGAAACATTTAGAACGAGTAATATTGTGGTTCGTGACCAACAGTAGAGCAATCAGTTCGAAGGTTTTCCTCAAATACACAGAAAATACCTGCGCGTCTATTTTGTCAAGCTAACAACGTACACAGCTATTAAAATAGCAATTTAGACGTACCAACATTTAATTATTACTCAATTATTTTATTACTCTTATTATTACTGTAACGTTTAATTATTACTTTCATTAGTCAGTCCCGTAATTAATTTTCGCCGACGTCATTATATCTCGGTTACGAGTTATTCTCAAAATGGCTCCACGCGTGACCAATTCTGTTGACTATGGCACGCGCCATCGGAACTTAAATCGTAGGGCAAGGGGTTAATAGACACGGTACACGGAAGATAAGGAGCTATTCCTAATTCCCGTAAATGACTTAACATTTTCCCAAGGAATCCCATCCAGCTCTCGACTAAAGCCAATTAGCCGGGTTCCTTTCGAAAACGTGCCGCCTAACCTAGTCCTGTAGTCCTGGGGTGCAGCGCCGAACGAGATCGACTTCCGGGCCTGTCCGAGCAACTTTTTCCTAATTGCATCGCGCTTATCGCGATACAGAGACGAGCTGCAGCTCGCGAGACGGTGTCGAGGCCAATTTCCTTGCTAACTGAAATTTTTCCCGGCATCAACTCACAATAGACGGCCTGCAAAAATTGGATAACGTCTTCCGCGAACTTCCAACGCCGCTCAGACAGAGAACCAAGAACCATGTTGCGATTATTAGGCTGAGAAGCTTAGATTGTTCTCGAACAGTGAGTCTAACAAAACTCCTGTTGTATGCAGGGATATGTTCTGATTGGCAATATACGGAATAAAGGATGTTGTTAATTCCAATATATTTTATTTACGAGCTACAGAGACTCAAGAGTAAAGATACAACTAAAAGATTAAACTAATTACGCAATCCACACTCGCACGCCAACTCTTCGAACTATCACCGACTCGACTTTCTTTCAAACCTCGTATCGCACTTTCACCAACAGGACTGTCCTAGGACAGCCTTGCACCCTCGTTTAAACCTAGCACTCTGTCTTCTTTCATACTCGAGCTTTCTTCCTCGATCACGCATTTCCCATAGCCTCGCTCT
The DNA here is from genome assembly GCF_001483705.2 of Eufriesea mexicana. Taxonomy (NCBI): domain Eukaryota; kingdom Metazoa; phylum Arthropoda; class Insecta; order Hymenoptera; family Apidae; genus Eufriesea; species Eufriesea mexicana. The sequence continues at coordinate 133,549 of NW_016913695.1, read as the reverse complement.
CGAGGTGGGTTACGCACCCTAAACATTCAGGCGCCTTTCGCTCTTCGCTTGCATTCCATACAGTCATTAATATCTCTTTCATCCGATCCTTGCACGCGGTCACTCGTCCTTCCACGCGCACTTCAGACGTCGCTCTAAACGTTCAGTCCGAACCCTAGGTTACCGTTTATTGCCCGTCGCCAGCTAGACAGACCCAAGGGTTCCTTTGCACTAACTCACAATCATAATTCCTACATGTATTCCAAATAAGTATTTATCTTCGCTATAACTTGGCCCGAATGGAAAGTCTAGCGCCGGTCCCTGGCACTTAACGTGTTAAATACTCGCGGCATTCCCTCAAAGCTGTTAGGGTATGCGATGATTCGCGAAGTTAATCATTCGAGAGATGGTTTCGTTGATTTTATTGCTCGGACCCTGAGATATTTACTAGTTTGCTAATATAGAATTGGGGTAGCGGGGTAGAAGTGACGTAGGTCGCGTGTTGGAGATTTATAGCGAGATACGGAGGAGCAAGATGAGGCAAGAAACTCTAAAGATACATTCGTTATTCAGCAATGGCAGACAGATTTGCTCGACGTACCATACAATTGACTTGCCAACACCAACACATCCGTTCTCCCTATGCGCCAAGTTAAAGAACTACTCTTCTTGCTGAGTTTTTACAAACTTCTTGTCAGATCTCTAAGAGGAATCTGTTAGAACTTCAGACACTGTAATACTGAACTCCGAGTAGATTTTCCTATGGGTGTCAATAGCGATCAGTTTATCGTAGAAATTTCGCTTCCAAGGTATCTTGGTTATGTGATGGAAAAGTGGGATATGCAGAGAGTTTCTCGAACCCATGGAATTCAGGAACGAAAGGAATATACGTTGAATTGTACGGAGATTTTTGAGATGTATTCTCTGAAATACCTCTTCTTCATTGGTAACAATTATTTAATTCCTTCGCACACGTTCAAGTCTTGGAATCCAATATCAGTTTCAAAGCATGTAACAAATTTTTATCTTCTTACTTCCACTTTCTTCGTGAATAGAATACCTATCCTCGTGATGAAGAAATCTCAGAGAGTAAGATTAATCGTCATTTAATTGGAAGGAGTTCCAAATCAGGTAGAGATAATTCTATTGGGTCTTCAAAACACTGTAATTGGCTTCATATGCTTCTTTTTCGTGAACGCCAACTCTGCATCTCACTACTAGTCCTTCACAAACACGTATCAAACATCTATTCTAAACTTCGTAGCAAATAAAATATTCTTATGTCAAGAAATCCAGCTGAGACCCCAAGAAACTGTCAACTGAAAAATTAATCGTTGCTTTCTTCTTCACAAAGACTATCTATTCATCCTCTGACACACCAAATTGACCACCAGTCTATCACAAATCCACATTAAACATCTCATTAAAAATTCCTCACGAGCAAAACATCCTTATATCAAGAAATTCAGGCCAGACTCCTAGAAATTGTCAACTCAAAAATAAATCGTTACTTCCTTCTTCACAAAGACTATCTACCTATCTTCTGACACACCAAATTGACCACCAGTCTATCACAAACACATATTAAACATCTATTCTAAACTTCCTCGTCAACAAAATATTCTTATGTCAAGAAATCCAGCTGAGACCCCAAGAAACTGTCAACTCAAAAATTAATCGTTGCTTTCTTCTTCACAAAGACTATTTCTCTATCTTCTCATACACTAAATTGACTATCAGTCTCTCATAAATCCACACCAAACATCTCATTCAAAATTCATAACGAGCAAAGCATTCTTATATCAAGAAATCCAGATGAGACCCCAAGAAAGTGTCAACTCAAAAATTAATCGTTGCTTTCTTCTTCACAAAGACTATCTACCCATCTTCTGACACACCAAATTGACCATCAGTCTATCACAAATCCACATTAAACACCTGATTTAAAATTCCTCACTAGCAAAACATTCTTATATGAAGTAATCCAGATGAGACCCCAAGAAATTGTCAACTTAAAAATTAATCGTTGCTTCCTTTTTCACAAAGACTATCTATTGATCCTCTGACATATCAAATTGACCATCAGTCTATCACAAATCTACACCAAACATCTCATTAAAAATTCCTCACGAGCAAAACATCCTTATATCAAGAAATTCAGGCTAGACTCCTAGAAATTGTCAACTCAAAAATAAATCGTTGCTTCCTTCTTCAGAAAGACTATCTCTCCATCCTCTAATATACCAGATTGACCACCAGTCTCTCACAAACACATATTAAACTTCTATTCTAAACTTCCTCGTCAACAAAATATTCTTATGTCAAGAAATCCAGCTGAGACCCCAAGAAACTGTCAACTCAAAAATTAATCGTTGCTTTCTTCTTCACAAAGACTATTTCTCTATCTTCTCATACACTAAATTGACTATCAGTCTCTCATAAATCCACACCAAACATCTCATTCAAAATTCATAACGAGCAAAGCATTCTTATATCAAGAAATCCAGATGAGACCCCAAGAAAGTGTCAACTCAAAAATTAATCGTTGCTTTCTTCTTCACAAAGACTATCTACCCATCTTCTGACACACCAAATTGACCATCAGTCTATCACAAATCCACATTAAACACCTGATTTAAAATTCCTCACTAGCAAAACATTCTTATATGAAGTAATCCAGATGAGACCCCAAGAAATTGTCAACTTAAAAATTAATCGTTGCTTCCTTTTTCACAAAGACTATCTATTGATCCTCTGACATATCAAATTGACCATCAGTCTATCACAAATCTACACCAAACATCTCATTAAAAATTCCTCACGAGCAAAACATCCTTATATCAAGAAATTCAGGCTAGACTCCTAGAAATTGTCAACTCAAAAATAAATCGTTGCTTCCTTCTTCAGAAAGACTATCTCTCCATCCTCTAATATACCAGATTGACCACCAGTCTCTCACAAACACATATTAAACATCTATTTTAAACTTCCTCGTCAACAAAATATTCTTATGTCAAGAAATCCAGCTGAGACCCCAAGAACCTGTCAACTCAAAAATTAATCGTTGCTTCTTTCTTCACCAAGACTATTTCTCTATCTTATACACTAAATTGACTATCAGTCTCTCATAAATCCACACCAAACATCTCATTAAAAATTCCTCACGAGCAAAGCATTCTTATATCAAAAAATCCAGATGAGACCCCAAGAAAGTGTCAACTCAAAAATTAATCGTCGCTCCCTTCGCCAAGAAGACTGTCTCTCAATCTTCTAATACATCAAATTGACCATCAGTCAGTCTCTCACAAAACCGCACCAAACATCTAATCCAAGCTCCGTCACGAGCAAAATATCCTTACACCAAGGAATCCAGGCAGGACCCCAAGAAATCCTCCAGTGAAAGATTAATCGCCGTTTAATTAGGAGCCGTTCGAGGCCAGGTAGGGATAATTTTATCAGACAGGCAGCCATTGCCAGGGTTAATGCCGCCCTGATATTGGCCGTGCTAGATACGCCGATGACAGCCGCAGCCTGATATACATCCCCGGCATTGTCGCGAACGCCAGGCACGCTTGCACGCGTAACACACGCGTGGCACGCGCGCGTATGTGTGCCGTACGTGTTGTCTGTGTGTGTTCCGCGTGTGTTGTACGCGTGTACCACGCGTGTTCTACACTCCGCGCACGCCAGGTCTGACCGTGGTTGAACTCCGTCGCGACTCCCGGCGTCTCTGGATTCCACTTGCTCGGCGATATTGTCTCGCGACGCGTGTCAGCGTGTCGCTGCCACCCACACCTCACCGCGTGGCTCGATAAAATTATCCCCGTTGACGAGTTACGTTAACGAGCGAGACGCGATATCGCGGATGACGGTAATTCGCCGAGACGCTGTGGCTGCCTCAGACTGCTGCCGGGTTGGGGCGACGCCTGTGGGCTGCTTTTTGGCGTGTTACGGGGCGGGGAACATGATTCAGAGTCGGGAATGGGGTTGCTCTTGGTGAGAGAAGGTAATCGTTGTTGTGACGTGGCTTTTATGGACAACTTCCACGAGTAGCTTTCGTATTTTATTCCTCTGGCTAGGTCGTTATGACGAAACAATCCAGGCAAAGATCAATCACTGTTTAGTTAGAAGCAATCCTGGACTAGGTAGATACTGACATGGAGTTTTCAAAACCTGCTAACATCAACTCCTTAATACAATATGAATGAGATTCGTCATTAATCCACTATACGAGACTCGTCGTTAATCTTTCATAAATCTATACCAAACATCCAGTTCCACTTTCTTTGCAATCAAAATATTCCTACAGTAAGCAAGAGATGCAGGTTTTATTCAGATCTTTTATGATGTTTGGGTAGCTTTTGTATTTTATTACGTTGGGTTGTTGTGAAGAAACTACCAAGACAAAGATCAATCATTGTTTAGCTAGGGGCAATTCTAGACTAGGTAAAGGTACTTCTATCGAGTCTTCAAGACTCACTGACAGTAACTTATCAACCTTTAACACAGGAGACACTATGATCAGTCTATCATAAACTCACGTTAAACGTCCAGTCCCAACTTCTTTGCAAACAAAATATCCCCCTACACTAAAAAGGAGATGTGGCTTTTATGGAGACCTTCTACGAAGTTTAAGTAGCTTTTATATTTTATTCCATTGGCTAGGTCGTCACGAGGAAACTACCAGGATAAAAATGAATCATTGTTTAGCTAGAAGCAATCCTAGACTAGGTAAAGGTACTTCTGTCGTGTCTTCAAAACTTACTGACACTAACTTTCCAACCTCTACCATAAGAGACACTATCATCAGTCTATCACAAACCCAGATCAACCATTTAGTCTTAATTTCTTTGCAATCAAAGTATCCCTATAGCAAGCAAGAGTTGCAGCTTTTATTGAGATCTACGATGTTTGGATAGCTTTTATATTTTATTATATTAAGCAAAAATCAATCACTGTTTAGTTATAGCAATCCTAGACTAAGTAAAGGTATTTCCATCGTAGCTTCAAAACTCACTGCCACTACCTTTTCAACCCTTACCATAGGAGACACCATCATCAGTTTGTCATAAACTCATGTCAAACGTCCAGTACCAACTTCTTTGCGAACAAAATAACCCAACACTAAAAAAGAGATGTGGCTTTTATATAGACCTTCACTAGTTTTCCAAACTCTAACTCAGGAGACTCATCACGTCTATCACGAACCCACACCAACCATTTAGTCCCAATTTCTTCGCAACCAAAATATCCCTACACCAAGCAAGAGATGTAGCCTTTATGGACACCTTCCATGGCGTTTGCATGGCTTTTATGTTTTATTTCTCTTGATTAGGTCTTTCTTTGGCAAACTTTATTTTTCATGTTTACTAGGCTCACTCCTTGTACTCACTTTGTAATTTCCAAAATTTTCTTTCAATTTATCCAATAGGGTATAGGTAGAATTTGCTTTTGCATGAATTATTCCAAATAAAATTTTTCGAGCTACTTATGTTATCTTAGAGTAAAGATAATCTGATTGATAACTAAAGCAAACGATTCGTATTAAGAGATTAACGAATCGTTCCGCGAATATTATTTTTTCTACTATTTTGTACATTTTAATTACCCCTATTAGCATCATTCCTTCGTGCATTTTTGTAATGGAGTTTCTTCGCTTTCCCAAAACTGAAAGCAGGTTCAGAAAGGATATCTCGAAAGCTGGCTGCCTTGTGAAATGAAATTAAAATTACTTATTATTTCGTATGAAACGAAATTAATTCAACAAAACTACGACCAGAAGCATTTTTATACAGTTTTATAGTTGCGTTCTTTCACATCCAATTTCACGCTGTTATTAGCGAATAATGAATAACAAAATTTCGTTTTATTAAATTATCGTTTGCAAATATCGACGATGATCTACCAATCATTTTTGCGAAAGAATTAGAACGAAACGTGTATATTTTTCGGATATTCCAAATAATTGAAGCAATTACCAGAGTGATATTAATCTCTTGTGCTATGATTTAATTATGAGAAATTTCAACGTAATTTTAATCAATCATTACGTATTTATTTTATTCGCGATGTTATTGTACAAATTTTTGGGATTTATAGAAATTCTGCGAATGATGGGATAAATTAAAAATAATTTTAGTCTAACGCGGGTGTGATTTATCTTTATGGGGTTTAACGGGAAAAATTCGTCACGAATTTTGTATGGATAAGCAGAACGTTTGCTATTGTAGCATAAGGGGTTGATTATAATCGAACTCGTATTCGGAGGACAGTTTTTCCATCGAATTTTTTCTTATGCACTCTCTCAGAGAATAACGAACACTCAAAGCAACTTCAAAAAGCCGACATCAAAGTATGGAATCGCATTAGAGGATCGTCCTCATTGCCCCGGAATCGTTAAGGGAATATCAAAATTGCTAGTCCGATCGTTCGATCAGCTATATCAAAGTGGAATCACAAAGCTTCGATGATCTCATCGCGCGCGTTCGTCCATTAGAAATTGAAAATCGACCAAAAAGCCGGCGCTGCTTCCATATTCACCCTCCTTTTGTCCGCTCGATCGCCATTAACCCGATTTCGCGAAAGACGAAAAACATCATCTCGATCCACGAGTCAGCCATCGTTATGTTAGGTTAGGATACCAAACTGTGCAATTAGCTGCTTCTTGGTGGCACTCGGCGCTTTCCGACTAAGAATAGTGAAGAAAAGAGTGAAAGGACAGAGAGACAGGGGCGCACACGTTCTTCTCCTTTCATCTGTGCAATTTCCCTTCAGCCTCGTCCTCTAGCCCCCATTTATCTAACAAAATTATTAATCGAACGATCAGTTATAAGATAATTGCATATTTCGAATTTAATTTTTTCGATTTGGTTTGTGTTCATTTCTCTTCCAATCGAAACGAAATATTTTATTTCGATAACTTCAAAAAATAAGGGAATCCGTTTTTCATTTCAATATATAATAAATATAATTTATAGGTAATAATTAAAAATATAATAAATTAAAATAGCAACGGAATTTCAAAGATGCTCCTAAAGCTTGATCATTAAATAATTTAACATTCCAAATTTATTTCGATTTTTCTTGTAATCGCAAATGAAATATTCTATTTCAATAATAATTTATAAAAATAGGGGAATTTGTTTTCTATTTTAATAACAATAAATATAAATTACAGGTAATAACTAAAAATATAGCAAATGAAAATAGTAATAGGTTTTCGAAGATGCTAGGATTTTCGGACACTACACGCGAGAATATTATATTTTCAAAATACAATAAAAGAATTAGAATTAACATGCATCAAGACACTTCTCCCAGTGATCGCTGTAAAAGAAAAAGAACTATGTCGGTACACAGACGAATCCGTAGTCGAATTAATCTCCCCCGATTCCCCATTTCGTCCCACCAACAGCTACTCCATTCACCGAAACCAAAACAACCATCGAGACAACGCAAAACCAACATCCCCTTTCCTCTCGAACAAAGAGCCGCAAAAGTCAAGGAACAAAAACACGATAAACTGATTCCCACGTTGTCGATAAAGCGTTAACTGATTCAGCTAATTCCACGCGCCATTTCGACCATTGGAAAACATTGAATTAAAACGGTCCACTTCTCCACAAAAAAAAAAAAAAGAAACAAACGAAACTCACGTAAATACACATAAGACAATAAACAAAAGATTCACGAAAAAAGATAAAGAGAGAAAACAAAAATAAAGGCAAGAACTTGTTTCAAGTTTGTTCTTCGTTACGCGACAAGCGCCGGAGGTTCGCCGAGTGGCCGTATTGGTCCGCGTGGCGCTAGTAGGTTCGCGACACCTGCAGGCCAGCGGTGAGAATTGACTCGTCGTTTCGGTGTCGCGAATAATACGCGATCGATCGTGTGGCCGAAACGAGGAGACCTGCCCTTCTCGTCAAATTTTTCCCACCGTTCGAAATTTCCAATTAAACGCGCTCGAACGCTCTCGCGCGACCGGGTCCCCGGGGGTGGTTCCGCGCGAAATTCGCAGAATGCATAAACGGCGTCGCGTCGATTTCCGCTCGGTCGATCGCGCGTCGCGGTTCCCACGACCACCTACCCACCACCTGAAATTCTTTCGATTTCGGATTTTCTGTCGCCTGATCGTACTTCGTTTTCGATTAGCCTTTCGCGTCGCGGAACGTTCCGGTGGCACATGACGAGTTATCGTTTGGCCGAGGGTGGGTGGATACGCTGCTCTTGGCGATGAATTTACTTTTTGCTTTCCGAGCTTCCTGTTAGCGTCCAGCTAACGTAGGACCCAGGATTTCCCGGTTTTATCTGCGTTTGAAAATGTCGTTCTGCGGACAGTTCGCGATGGCTTTTGCTTTTATTCCCGAGTGCTCGGGGTATTAATCCGGTTGCTTTTTGACGCGAGGCTCGAAATACAAAAATTCTTTAAGAATCTAGAATTTTTTCGCGGTGATTCTTTCGTATCGGTAAAGACGCATTCAACGATACCGACCGTGCGGATTAATTTTGCGAAGAAATATCGAGAGTTCGAATGGAAAGTGGGTGTTTTGGGTGCATTAACCCTATCGCTACGGAGGATATCCCCGCGAAGTCTCTCCCGT